>NW_025368009.1:0-11931 GCF_016433145.1 Gracilinanus agilis | reverse complement strand
ATTGGTCTATAGTTTTCTTTCTCTGTTTTTGGTCTACCTGGCTTTGGGATCAGTACCATATTTGTGTCATAAAAGGAATTTGGTAGGACTCCTTCTTTGCTTATCATATCAAATAATTTGTATAGTATTGGGATTAGTTGCTCTTTGAATGTCTGATAGAATTCACTTGTGAATCCATCAGGTCCTGGTGATTTTTTCTTAGGGAGTTCTTTGATGGCTTGTTCAATTTCTATTTCTGATATGGGATTATTTAGGTATTCTATTTCTTCTGCTGTTAATCTAGGCAATTTATATTTTTGTAAATATTCATCCATATCTCCTAAATTGTTATATTTATGGCCATATAATTGGGCGAAATAGTTCTTAATGATTGCCTTAATTTCCCCTTCATTAGAGGTGAGGTCTCCCTTTTCATCTTTAATACTGTCAATTTGGTTTTCTTCTTTCCTTTTTCTTATTAGGTTGACCAGTACTTTGTCTATCTTATCTGTTTTTTCAAAATACCAGCTTCTAGTCTTATTTATTAATTCAATAGTTCTTTTACTTTCAATTTTATTAATTTCTCCCTTAATTTTTAGTATTTCTAATTTAGTTTTCATCTGGGGGTTTTTAATTTGCTCGCTTTCTAATTTTTTGAGTTGCATACCCAATTCATTAATCTCTGCCCTCCCTAATTTGTTAATAATATGCACTCATGGATATAAATTTCCCCCCGAGTACTGCCTTGGCTGCATCCCAAAGAGTTTGGTAGGATGTCTCATCATTGTCATTCTCTTCAATGAAATTGTTGATTGTTTCTATGATATCTTCTTTGACAAATTGGTTTTCGAGAATCATATTGTTTAATTTCCAATTGGTTTTTGATTTGCCTATCCAGGTACCCTCACTAATTATTATTTTTATTGCATTATGATCTGAGAAAGTTACATTTATTATATCTGCTCTTTTGCATTTGTTTGCAATGATTCTATGCCCTATTACATGGTCAATCTTTGTAAATGTACCATGTGCAGCTGAAAAGGAGGTGTATTCCTTTTTGTCCCTATTTGTTTTTCTCCACATATCAATTAAATCTAATTTTTCTAGGACTTCATTCACCTCTCTTACCTCTTTCTTATTTATTTTTTGGCTTGATTTATCTAGACCTGAAAGAGGAATATTTAGATCTCCCACTATTATGGTTTTACTATCTATTTCCTTCTTGTGCTCTGCCAGTTTCTCCTTTATGAATTTGGATGCTATACCACTTGGTGCATATATATTGAGCAGTGTTATTTCCTCATTGTTTATACTGCCTTTAATCAGGATGTAATGACTTTCCCTGTCTTTTTTAATCATATCTATTTTTACTTTGGCTTTGTCAGAGATCATAATAGCCACTCCTGCCTTCTTTTTCTCATTTGATGCCCAAAAGATTTTGCTCATGCCCTTAACCTTGAACTTGTGTGTGTCTACCCGCCTCATATGTGTTTCTTGTAGACAACATATGGTAGGATTTTGGTTTCTGATCCACTCTGCTATTTGCTTCTATTTTATGAGCAAGTTCATCTCATTCACATTCAGAGTTACAACTGTTAGTTGTGCATTCACTGACATTTTTGTATCCTTCCCTAGACCCACTCCTTCTTATTGCACTATTTCCTTTTAAACCAGTGGTTTGCTTTGAGCCGGTATCCCTTATCCCCTCCCTTGATTGACTTCCCTTTCTTCCCCCTCCCTTGTTATTCCCCTCTTTTTGTTTTTTAAAGGACCTAATGAATTCCCTCCCCCTTCTTCTCCCCTCCCTTTTTTGACCTCCTCACTCCCCTGCTCCCTTCTGACTTTCTCAGTAGGGTTAGATAGAGTTTTTTATCTGAATGGATAATAAAGCTACTCTTCCCTCTCTGAGAGTAAGGTTTGATTATTATCTCTTAATGCTCTCTTCCTCTTCTTCTTATGGTAGTATTTATCCCCTCCCCTTCCCATGCCCTCTTTGTGTGTAATAGAATATCCTATTTTTCTTATTTACTCAGATTTTTCTTGGTGTCCCCTACTATTCCCCCCCCCCTTTTTCCCCCCATGTCATCTTAGACCATTTAGTATCCTGTCCTCTCCCTATGAATTATTCTTCTGGTTGCTATAATAGTGAATAGAGTTCACTACAGAGAATTATACATAGCATTTCTCCACCTAGTAATACAGATAATTAGATCATATTTATGCCCTTAAAGAGTCAAGTTTAAAAGATTATGAGTTTTCTTTCTTTTCCCTCTGTTTCTTATTTACCTTTTCATGTTTCTCTTGATTTTTGTAGTTGGGTATCAAACTTTCCATTTAGTCCTGGTCTCTTTTGTGCAAAAACTTGGAAATCTTCAATTTTGTTGAATGCCCATACTTTCCCCTGGAAGTATATAGTCAGTGTCGATGGGTAGTTGATCCATGGCTGAAGGCCCAAGTCTCTTGCCTTTCTGAATATTGCATTCCAAGCCTTGCAGTCTTTTAGCATGGAGGCTGCCAGATCCTGTGTGATCCTTATTGGTGCTCTTTGATATTTGAATTGTCTTTTTCTGGCTTCTTGTAAGATTTTTTCTTTTACTTGAAAGCTCTTCAATTTCGCTATTATATTCCTGGGTGTTGACTTTTCTGGGTCCAGTGTTGAAGGTGATCTATGGATCCTTTCAATGTCTATATTGCTCTCTTGTTGTAGAACTTCAGGGCAATTTTGCTGAATAATTTCTTTGAGTATGGAGTCCAAGTTTCTATTAATTTTTGCCTTTTCTGGAAGACCAATGATTCTCAAATTGTCTCTTCTAGACCAGTTTTCTTGGTCTGTCACTTTCTCATTGAGATATTTCATGTTTCCTTCTATTTTATCAGTCTTTTGACTTTGTTTTATTTGTTCTTGTTGCCTTGAGAGATCATTGGTTTCTAATTGTTCGATTCTAGCCTTTAAGGACTGGTTTTCGGCTATAATCTTTTGGTTTTCCTTTTCAATCTGGTCATTTCTGGTCTTCTGTTGACTTGCCTCACTTTCCAATTGCGAAATTCTGCCTTTTAAACTGTTATTTTCTTGCCAGATTTCTTCCATCTTCCTCAACATTTCATTTTTGAACTCTTCAATAGCTTTTGACCAGCTTTCATTTTTTTGGGGAGGTTTGGATTTTTGTTTTCCCTCCTCTGTTGTCTGGATTTTCTCTGTGTAGAAGTTATCGAGTGTTCCAGAGTTTTTTTTGGTAATCTTTTTCTTCTGGGCTTCCTTATTGCTTGCCATTGTTAGCCCCGTCCCTTTTCAGCTTTGTCTTCACACTCAGGGTCTGCTTGAGCTTTCTAAGCTTCCGATGGCTCCGGTCTTCTTGTCCTCGGGGTCAGGCCTTCTGGTAGTCCCCGGTCTGCCCCTCTGTCCAAGGCTCCTTCAGCGGTCTCAGGGGCTGCTTCCACAGCCGCGCTCCCGTCTGACCCGGGTCCTCACTGGATGTCCTAGCCTGTGCTGGAAATCTTTATTCCTCCTGGGGCACTGCCTTCACTGAGTAGAAGCTGGGGAAAGTCCCTGCTTTAGGGATCTTTATTCCACCCAGATTCCAGTCGGGGCAGAGCCTTCACCCCCGTAGATGCTGGGGTAAGTCCGTGAGTCCCCCCAGCTACCTGGGGTCCCATGTCTGGCAGCTCACAGGTACAAGCCCTGGGGCTGCTAGTGATTTACCGGTTGCCCCACTCCTGTTTTCACTCTTGTGCGTTGGCCTTGGCGTTGTGCGTGGTGTGTGTGGGGGGTGGGGCTTCTTCCTCTCACGTTTTAGTGAGAGCTGTTTCACCCCTTTATAGCGTGGAAATGCCCCAATTCTGCGTACCTTCAATGCTGCGCCCTGTTGTGGGGTTCCTTCGTTCGTCTGGATTCATTTTTATGTCCCCTTGAGGAGTCTTGTATGCATCAGTTAGGAGAGATTGAGCAGCTGCTCCTTACTCTGCCGCCATCTTAACCGGAAGTCTCAATCCAATAATTCTTAATTGTTTCTCCTAGATCTGTTTTCTAGGTCAGTTGCTTTTTCTATGAGATATTTCATATTTTCTTCTATTTTTTTCATTCTTTTGATTTTGTTTTATTGTTTCTTGATGTCTCCTGAAGTCATTAGTTTCTATTTGCCCAATTCTAATTTTTAAAAACTGATTTTCTTCTGTGACTTTTTGATCCTTCTTTTCCATTTAGTCTGTTCTACTTTTCATGTGGAACTCTTTTCATTGGATTTTTTAAACCTCTTTTTCCAGTAGGTCAGTTCAGTTTTTAAGAAAATTCTTATCATCATTGAATTTTTGTTCCTCTTTTTCCACTTGACCAATTTTGCTTTTTAAGCTGTCATTTTCTTCTTGCTTTATTTTCATGTGTTTTTCCCATTTTTCTTTCACCTCATTTGATTTTTGAATTCCTTTTTTAATTCTTCCAGTGCCTGAGAACAATTCCCATTTTTCATTGAAGTTTTGCATGTGGTTGTTTTTCTCTCACTGTTCCCTACTGACTCTGTACCTTGCTCTACTTTATCTTCATAAACATTTTCTATGGTTAGATGTTTCTTTTGCTGTTTGCTCATTTTCACAGCCTTTTTTTTGCCTATGTACTGGGAGTTCTAAAAACTCCCAATTCTGTTTCTGCTCATGGCTTAGAGCACTGTGAGCTATATTGTTCTAGGGCTAGGGGCTTTGTTGCAGCATGTTATGGACTTTGGAGCCTCACTGCAGGCAGGTGCTAGTGCTTGGGACTTCAAGGGTTAGGGGGGTGCTCTGCTATTGGCTTAGGCAGGGTCCTGGGATCCCATAATTGGCTTGTGCTCAGGCTCAGAACCTGGCACAGTAATTGGGGGTTGGGGTGGTCAGCCAGCACTCTTCTGTGTACAGTTTTACTTTTGGTTCCCCCTTATCCTGTGAAAATCAACACTGTCTAGCTTTCAAGTTGTTTTCCACAGGAGAGCCCCTTCACTCAGTCTTATTGGATCTCTGACTTCAGTTGTTTGGGAGCATTATTTTAAGGTTGGTTGGAAGGATTCTCAAAGCCCTTTCAGGTTTCACTGCTACTAAGCTGCTGCTAAGCTGCTGCCATCTTGGTTCTGCCCCCAGAGATTTCAAGTTGTAGAGGCAGTTATGTTTACTGACCCTTCTCCACTGGCTAAACAGAATAAAGCCATGTTCTCCTTTATAGTCACAAGTTACAGTATTGGGTGCTGCCTTTCCAGTGAACAGTCCATCTCTTCCTGTTTTCTCTTCCTATTCTTTTCTTTTTGCCTCCCCTCTTTTCTCCTGCAATTGATGGAGTGGTACAGTGGAAAGGGTTATTATGTAAAATATTATCAGGGCTGTAGATATGATCTCATGAACTGTATCAGTAATGTTTTTCCTGTACTGACATACAGCAAATAATTGTACAAATCACATGAATTCAAAATGTGCTCATCACTGCAAAGTATATAAATAAAATTCAGCCACAAATATTTTATATAACAATATTTCCATGTTAGTATCAGATAAATTATGGAACTTCATCTAGAAGGCTATCACATCTTTCAAAAGAAAGTTGAGACTAAAAAGGACTTTCCTGAAATAATCACTGATAAAAATAATTCAACTATATAACTAAGAAATGGAACAAAACTATGTCAAAAATATAATTGAAAATCAGGAAAAGTTGAAAAATTTATTCTGTAGTCGCAGGATAATAGTAATCTGCCCACTGTGGGGAAAGGAGCAGAATGAAATAGAATGTCCAGAGTAGGGAGGTCAAAATCCCTTTCAAGGAGAGGGTGGGGGCACCAAACCACAAATCATAATCCAAGAAACTAATAAATAAAGCCCAAACATAAACATATTTTACAAACTTTCCTGCTTGGGAGGAACACGGTTACAATTATGCCAAGAAAACAAATTCCAGGGGGAAAAAAGGAAAAATGGCAAAATTCTAGCCAACTTTTCAGAAAAGTAAATAAAGTTTATTGTAAGAACCAATTTAAATTCAAAATTACCAGCAAAACCTAAGCATAACAAAGCATAAAATAACCTTTTTTTAAAAACCTGTTTTCTAGGACAAGAGCATTAGAAGAAAAAAGAAAAAATGAATTCCTGGGATTATCCCTAACATGTAAAGTGAATGATAGGAATAGCTTAAATTAGGGACAGCTCCCTATTTGTGATGATGAATAGAGGAAGGAGATAGAAGAACCCAGGAGAACCCAAATGGGAATATTTTCTCTCTTGCCCCATAATGTCAGGCTTTTAGCTTAAAACTAGAGTAGTCCAGAGGAATAGTCCTGAAGACCTGACTTCAATCCAGCCTCAGATGCTTACTAGCATTCGTCATCTATGAATATGGGAATAATAATAGTACTTATCTCCCAAGATTGTTGTGATGATCAAATGAGATTTCTGTAAAGCATTTAGGAAACTTAAAGTGCTATATAAATGCTAGCTTTTATCATCATTGTTACTTTATCTAGTAGTGGAATATCCAATAGCAAAAAAGAGATTGGTAGGAAGCTTATGGGGGAAGAGGGAAAAGAGGAAGAGGTGGCCTGCATTGTCATTTAGAAATATTGCAGCTAGGGGCAACCAGGTGGCTCAGTGGATTGAAAGCCTGGCTTAGAGATGGGAGATCCTGGGTTCAAATGTGGCCTCAGACACTTCCTACCTGTGTGACCTTGGGCAAATCACTTAACCCCCATTGCTTGACCCTTATCAATCTTCTCCCTTGGAACTAATACACAGTATAGATTCCAAGAAGGAAGGTGAGGGTTTAAAAAAGAAACATAGCAGCCAGTGCTAAAAACAGTTCTGACTGCAAAGGTAGAAAATGGCTTAACCTGATCAGATACTATGTAGGGGGCAATTAACACAATGGCATCATAGCTCAAAGTCTCTGAGCGTGTTTCTTATCAGACCATAGGAGAACCTCATCCCGACCAGAGCTGTTCAATATAAAAGAACTTCATCAGTGCTTGACCACCACACAAGCTATGCTACACTGTGCAGCCACCATTAGCTCATAAGATCCTTTGATTGAAAAGGCAGGGTATCTCAATGCCAGTGTTGACTCCTATGATGGACTATGCATTCACATTCCACATTCCACCTCTTCTTTCTAGGAACTTTTTATCCCAACTCTACACACAATCCCAAAAGCCTCAGGCAGATCATGGCCCCAGTGACCAAAAGGACCTGGGAAAGAGTATGCATCTCTGTGGTTTTCCTGATTCCAGGGCCAGAATCTGATTCAGAATTATGTAATAATAATAATAACTAGCATTTATACTATATAGCACTTTAAGGTTTGCAAAATGGTTTACATAAATTAACTCATTTAATTCTCATAATGATGCCCAGAGGTAGGTGCTATTATTATCATTATCATTTTGTAGATAAAGAAGCTAAGGTTTGGAGAAGTCAGATAACACTTACCCAGGGCTACTCAACTAGTAAGTGTTTGAGGTAGGATTCAAACTAGCATAAGGAACAGTATCTGAACCTAACTCCAGAGCCAGTGCTCTTTCTACTATACTGAATTTCCTTCTAGATAAATATTTGGATCACAATCATCTCTTAAAGAATCAGAATACTGTAGTATATTTTAGATCTTTCTTTATAAAGTCCTGTGTCTCCTCCAGTGCTAATTCTGTGATTGCTGTTCTACTTGTCATCAGTGCTTTATCAGCAAATGTTACTCATTTGAAATGTGTGTGAAATATCCATTCTTTTTGGCATTGGGTACTTGTTACCTAGTCAGAAATCATTATTCTTTTAACTTCAAATGTGTTTACAACTTTTTTTTTAAGCTGGGGTTGGTGGGAGGGGAGGACGGAAGGAACTTGCATATTGCTTTCCTGGAAAACTGTTCTCAGTAATCCTGAGCAGTGACTGCTGGCTGTGGAGCATATGTCTGGTGCCTTGCCATTTCCCAATTTGTCTGCCCTTCTGTCAGGAGACCTAGGAAAGACACTGGCATTAGGACCCATTGCTGCTGGCAAGGGAGCTATTATCAAAGGTAGGATATTATACTTTCTTTAATCCAAAGACTAGAGCTAATTGAGGACACTATTCTGCTGCTGACCAGATATTAAGACACAAAAAAGGAAACTTTGCTTTCCTTTTAACGAAGACTCCTACTTTATGAAAAGAGATTTTTATTTGCCAGTTGTTACCTTAAATAGACTGGCTGTTTTATAGCTAGTACAGTAGTTGATTATGAAATTAGAATGAGGTGTATATGTGTTTGCAGAAAAGGAATCTTTAATTGCTTTTTAAGATATTGGGCCATTCCTTGCCTCATGATTTCAGTGTTCCTTCCAGTTGGAATCCTTCTTTGCCCTATAACCTGATTTTGCTGTGTGTGACATTGTGAATTTCTTTGTTATCCAAGCTTTTTACTGCCCTGAAACCATTTCTGACTTTTAAAGGTTTTAATATACCTTCTCTTAGAAAATAGCAATGTTTTTATTCTCAGAAAAGGATAATTAATTTAATAAGTGGGTTTAATTTCTGTGTCATATCTGAACAAAATCCAGTAGTCAATGTCAGTGAGTTGAAATTTTGGGACGGTGGTGATGGGTCTTTTTTTCTTTTTTTTTCTGTTTTTTGTTTTTTAAAAACTGCTAAGGGGAAAAAAAAGAATTCTAAAGGAAAATTCTTCCTGTGAGATATAACACAAAGTTCTTGCTGACAAGGAAGAAGGAGGGTTAAAAGGAGTAATGACTATCCCTTAGTTGAGGTGGGTCAGTCTCAGCTACAAGACAGTGTTTCATTTCTTATTTATTGTCCTGGGAACCATTTTTAAAATGTCACTCTGGAAACTTAGAGTAGTTGAATTCCAAGTGAATAGTGATATTTCCTTATCTCTCAGAATGAGTCTGGAACTAGATGCTAGTGGTTAACTTGAAGAGGCTCTTCCATCTTTACTTTAAAATTCTGAAAAGTTGGATAGTTCTGGTTCTGTTTTATAGTTGATAAAGTTTAAGTAGGCTTAATGTATTAATATCATCTCAAAAGTTTAATTATTTAAAATGTATCAGCCATGTCAAAATAGACTTTAATGCCATTTTCCTATGAAATAGTAAAACTTAATTGTGTTCATACAGAAATAAGTTTTATGTAGGGCACCATGTATTTATTTATAGCAGCAGTTGTCTGTTACTTGGTACTTAAGGATGAATCACCTTATTTTCTAGACCTAACAGCTCTTTCTCTCCATGACTCCACTTCCAACTATGATCCAAAAGGTACTAATACTTGTCTCCCTCCCCCCTTTCTAATGCTGATCCTTAAATATGGAAGTCATTTAAGCAAGATATTCCCCACCCCCATTTGATTCTTTCTTTCAGCATTGTTACAGATTGATGAACAGAGCATTATACAAAGATTAGGTTTCTGAAATCCTAACTAGTTATTAGCTGTGGGCTTGAAAAATTATGAACTTAGTTTACTATTATAGTTAACAAGTATTATTTATGTAAAGAAATTCCTTTATAGGTCTTATCCCCCAAATAAAAGCTAAAATGCATCTTTTCTATTTTTAGTACTTTATATAGGACATTTTTTCTCTCTCTAGGTTGAGATGTATGCCAGCCAAGAAACAATTGTTTTGTGTTACTTTCCCTTTTCAATTTTTTTAAACCTAAGCTCTTACCTTCTGTCTTTCTAAAATGAGAGCACTAAGGGCTTAGGCATTTGGAGTTAAATGACTTGCCCAGGATCTAAAGCTAGGAAGTGAAGTATCTGAGGTCAGATTTGAACCCAAGTCCTCCTGACTCCAAGCCTAGCATTCTGTCTACTGTGCTACCTCTCTTTTTTAAATTTTTTGATGGAAGATGGAACCTTCAAAGCAAAAATGAATTACTTAGTTAGTAATTTAGCCCTGACTGCTGAGAATAGGAAGTGGTAATATGTCAACATGAGTGGTGGAAGTGGGTAGTAGAGAGCTAACTTCAGAGCTAGAATGCCCTGGATTCAAGTTCTGCCTCTGACACATACTTTCTGTGAGAACCTGAGTAAATCACTTAGCCATTTCAGTGTTCTAGGTAACTCTCTAAAATTAAAAGTTGAGGAGAAAATGCTGACTGCTTTGGTGGGCAAGTTTTGGGAGTCTAAGGCTTGTGAGGGAGATTTTTTACATTAGTTGAAATTGAAGCTTTAGTTTCATGTCCCTTAATAGTTGAGTATATAGAAGAGATCAAATAATGTGTCCTCTTCTCTGGCTAATTCTCTCATTGCTGCTGCTTATATTTTTTAGTAGGGGAGTAGAAATAAGATGGATCTTTGAGCCCCTGAAAGACTCCCTTGGAACATCAGTGATTATCACTGTGAAACTCCTTGCTTCAAGTGAAGAGGAGAGTTCATCTGAGATTGAACTTGATTCTTCTAAATATGCATAGCACACTTTGGTTTGGCTACTAAATATGTTATTATTTTTTTTTCATAATTGGTTCCCTGGGCTGCTGGAACAGATCCATAATTGATTTTAAATTCGTTTTGCATTCTAAGTCCTTAACAACACACTTGATTGAATGCAGGAATCTGCTCTCCCCATAGAAATACAGCCTATAGGATGACGAATGGATTATGTTAACCTGGCACCATGTTTACTTGAGGCAAAATGTCCTCCAGTTCCAGGAGATCCAGGTTAGAATGAGGTATTGTTTCAGGTGCTCTTGGAATCCCAGAAGGTTCTTCCTTGGGTGCGGAAATTTATAAGATGGTTTGTAGTCTCTCTTGTATCCATTTTATGTCTGGCTTATTTGGGCTTTAGTTGGATTCTCAGTATCCTCAGTATACAAAAGATGAAAATCATAGGATTCTTCTTAAATGGCTCATTTTAAACTGTCTCTCCTAGATGTGTGAAACAGTTGGGGAACAGTACTTGAGAGTTCATCTCTTCCAGCCTTCTTGGCCTAGTTTGTCTGTTTATAGGAAAATTTCTATTCCAAAGCATTTTTAAAGGTGTTCTGAGGCTTCTACCCTCATGAGTGGGTAACCAGCTTTGAAAAGAATGCAGTCAAATGAATGACAGGTTGCTTACAGCATGTTCTCTACTTTGGAGTTCTGTTGATTTTGGTCAACTGAAAAAAGAATTGGACAGCTGTGGTCTGAGGGCATCTTGGGAAGGAAAACAGAGCATTCCTTATCTATAGGAACCAAAAAAGTTTGGTCCTAGGTTGGCCTGTGAGATTCAGGGCCTATGATGGTGATGACAAACCTTTTAGAGACTGAGTGCCTAAACTGCACCCTCACACCACATGTAAGCCCCCCACCTTACCCCAGACAGGGAAGGGAGGAAGAAGCACTCCCATTGGGCTGCTGGGCAGAGGAGCAGATGATAAGAGAAATGTCCTCAGGCGTGTTTAGAGAAGGGAAGTGAGCAGCTCCCTCTAGCATGCTCCAGCATGTGTATCATAGATTCACCAACATGGACCTAGGGTAATTCTAATGCTGACTCAAGGCAGACTGTCTTACTGAAGCTGCTTTGGATTGCTGTACCTCCTGTACTCACCTCCTGCAGAATGAATTTATTTTGCTTTCACTCTTTATCCTGCCAAACCTAGGCTTGAGTACACTAAGAATGAAAATGATTTCCAAAGTACCTCTGGGTTTGCTGTACCTCTGGAGAAAAGACCAGAATTAATCCAGAGAGTACAGAAAGAAGTCATAACGGGAGAACAATTACTAGCCTCACTTTTCCTGGAGGTGTGTTATGTTTTTCTTCTCTTAATCTTTTGTCTTCCTACATCCTGTCATCTATGCCTCAAGGTTATTTTGTGCAAGAAGTAAAAATGAATGTAAAATCATAGTTCTCTAAGGTTTGCCCATACTCTTTCTTAGTTGATTGAACTAATGGGCATTGAATGAAGCTGTCTTAAATAATAAAGCTTACTCAGAAAATGGGCTTTCTCTCTCTCTCTCTCTCTCTCTCTCTCTCTCTCTCTCTCTCTC
>NW_025368008.1:0-2625 GCF_016433145.1 Gracilinanus agilis | reverse complement strand
CTTCCTTCCTTCCTTCCTTCCTTCCTTCCTTCCTTCCTTCCTTCCCCTTACCTTCTGTCTTAGTATCAGTTCTTGCCCAAGGTCACACATCTAGGAAGTGTCTGAGGCCAAATTTGAACCCAGGAACTTCTGACTCTAGGGTTGGTACTTTACTATAATTGTTTTTCAAGGATTTTCTTCAATAGGATGGTCTATATAATCCCAGATAACTAGCCATGTCTAGAATGGTGACATATGCCCTGTCAAGCAACGGTTAAATAGAACACTGGGGTAAAGTTGGCTATCAGGATCCTTAGGAGTATATCCTCAGACCGGACTTGGCTTTTGTTCAGACTAGTTTATTCATCACAGTCCTTTATCTAGGTTTAACCCTTGGGTTGCTAAAACACAACAATAAGCAGTCTGATATAAATTTTACACATGCAATGATGTAAAACATTTTTCCATATTAGTCATTTTGTGGAAGAGAACTCAAACCGAGAAAAGAAGAAAGAAAGTGAAATATAGTATATTTTCATCTCCATTCTGATTCCATCAGTTTTTTTCTTCAGAGGGAAAATGGCATTTTTCATCATAAGTCTCTGGGATTGTTTCGGATCATTGCATTGCTAATAAGAGTCTTTCACAACTCATCAAAAATATTGCTATCACTGTATATAGTATTTTTCTGGCTCTGCTCATTTGACTTTGCATCAGTTCATGTAAGTCTTTCCAGATTTTCTGAAATCATTCTGCTTATCATTTTTTTTATTTTTATTTTTTTTTGTTTTAAACCCTTAACTTCTGTGTATTGACTTATAGGTGGAAGAGTGGTAAGGGTAGGCAATGGGGGTCAAGTGACTTGCCCAGGGTCACACAACTGGGAAGTGTCTGAGGCCGGATTTGAACCTAGGACCTCCCGTCTCTAGGCCTGGCTCTCAATCCACTGAGCTACCCAGCTGCCCCCTCATCATTTTTTATATAGGACAATGATACTTGTGGAATTGTTCTCCAATAATCATTACTGGAGCTTATCAAGTGAGGCAACCTAAGTTCCTATACGTTCCAAAAAGAATAAAGAATTGATTTCATGTGTTTTTTTCCTCCAAAAGTTTGAAGGACAGGAATGAGAAAGATAAGTTATCTTAACATTTCTCTAGATTTATGGTGAGCAAATACCTAATGAAATTACTATGAAAACAGTCAGTATTCTTTCCTCTTGTACTTCAAATATTCCAAGCTATGTTGACATATCTTAGGAGATGGAAATATCTAAACTTCACACAAATGAAGGGTAATTTATTTTTTTCCAGAGTATTCCAAATTTTGAAGCAGCAGTGGACCCTTTAAAACAATCATGTAAATTGAAAGAATCTTTGGAGCCTTGATATTTTGCCCCAATCTATGTTTACATATACTCACATCTTAAGTCATAAAGATTGTTGGTACTCTTTATCTTCTAGTAATGTTGACCTCATCTAGAATTTCTTCTTTGTCAAGTATAGGAGAACATGTGTCTCTTCTTTTTTTTTTTCAAATTATTAAACATTTATTAATATTCATTTTTAACCTGTTTACATACTTTATGCCCCTACTTTCCCCTTCACCCCCCGCTCTCCCCCAACCCATGGCCAATGCACATTTCCACTGGTTTGGTCATGTGTCCTTGTTCAGGGTCTATTTCCAAATTGTTGTTAGTTGCATTGGTGTGGTAGTTTCGAGTCTACATCCCCAATCATGTCCACCTCAGCCCCTGCATTCAAGCAATTGTTTATCTTATATGTTTCCTCTCCTGCAGTCCTTCCTCTGAATGTGGGTAGCATCTTTACCATAAATCCCTCAGAGCTGTCCTGGGTCATTGCATTGCTGCTGGTACAGAAGTCCATTACATTCGATTTTACCATAGTATATCAGTCTCTGTGAACAATGTTCTTCTGGCTCTGCTCCTTTCACTCTGCATCACTTCCTGGAGGTCTCTCCAATTTGCTTGGAATTCCTCCAGTTTATTATTCCTTTTAGCACAATAGTATTCCATCACCCGCATATACCACAATTTGTTCAGCCATTCCCCAATTGAAGGGCAACCCCTCATTTTCCAGTTTTTTGCCACTACAAAAAGCGCGGCTATAAATATTTTCGTACAAGTCTGTTTATCTATGATCTCTTTGGGGTACAAACCCAACAATGGTATGGCTGGATCAAAGGGCAGACATTCTTTTATAGCCCTTTGAGCATAGTTCCAAATTGCCAGCCAGCATGGTTAGATCAGTTCACAACTCCACCAGCAATGCATTAATGTCCCAATTTTGCCCCATCCTCTCCAACATTCATTACTCTCCCCTTCATTCATTTTAGCCAATCTGCTAGGTGTGAGGTGATACCTCAGAGTTGTTTTGATTTGCATTTCTCTAATTATTAGAGATTTAGAACACTTTCTCATGTGCTTATTGATACTTTTGATTTCTTTACCTGAAAATTGCCTATTCATGTCTCTTGCCCATTTATCAATTGGGGAATGGCTTGATTTTTTATACAATTGATTTAACTCCTTGTATATTTGAGTGATTAGACCCCTGTCAGAGTTTTTTGCTATAAAGATTTTTTTCCCAATTTGTTGTTTCCCTTCTGATTTTGACTACATTGTTT
>NW_025368007.1:0-3199 GCF_016433145.1 Gracilinanus agilis | reverse complement strand
GGTGGAAGCTTAGGATGAGCTCATGCTATGTACCTTGCTGTTTTCTGATTGGGTAGATTTTCACACCTAGATTGTAAATTCAGCTCTCAGATAATGGGGTATCAGATCAGGGGACAAGGTGGTGGTCTTCTGTCAGGACTCTATACAATGCTTGTATCTGCACTCATGCATTGCCATTGCCATTAGTGCAACTGCACCTTCCTCATGAGAAACAGTAAAGACTGGTACTTATACTATCCACTCTCTGACTCCCGGTTTGTAATTGTAATTTGAGTGGGTGACCATTTTATTTTTTTCTCACTCAATATTATGCTTTAAGATATAAGGTATATCAAATAAATAATTGGCCTTAGACTAATAAATAAGCACTGAATTCTCTACTATATACCAAGAGCTGAAATTACAAAGCCAAAAACTAAATAGCCCTTGGCTTCTATGAGTTCACATTTATTCTTAATGGTAAAAGTACTGTATCTAGAGAGTTACTTCTTATTTTACTTTTAAAATACTATCTCATTTTCCTCCATTACATGTAAAAACAAATTTTAACCTTCATTTGTTTTTTATTTTGATTTCCAAATTCTTTCCCTCCCTTCTTCATTCCCCTACCCCTTCCCTGACACAGTAATCAATCTGATATAGATTTTACATGTACAATCATCTAAAACATTTTTCCTTATTAGTCCTTTTTGTGAAAAAAAATCTCAAACAAAAGACAAAATAATGAAGAAAGAAAGGGAAATAGAGTGTGCTTTGGTCTACATTCAGACTCAATCAATTCTCTCTCTGGAAGCAGATGTTATTCTTCATCACGAGGCCTTTGGGATTGATGTCTTATATCCCTTTTTGCTGAGAACAGCTGAGTCATTCACAGTTATTCATCAGACAATTTTGCTGTTATTACATGTAATGTTCTTCTGGTTCTGCTCACTGGGTTCTTCATAATTTCATGTCTGCCCAGATTTTTCTGAAATCATACTTCTCATCACTTCCTATAGCTAAATCCTAAGGTGGAGATAGCATGTCTATAAGTACCCTTTGAGGCCATTTTCTCCACTCTCACTCACATTGGCATATTAAATATACAGAGAATAGCTGGCTACTAACCCTGTGGAATCAGGTTTTTCTGATAGTGTGGTTCAAAACCCCCATCAAAGTCCTTTCCACAGATTATTTGCTAATTAGCTTTTAGAAATGGTATTTACTAAGGAAAGCATAGCTAAGAGAGATGTTACAGAAACAGTTTCCCCACCAAAAAACAAACAAAAAAAGAAGTGTTCACTCTCTGAACAGAATAAAAGTCATCAGGGAGAATGGGCTCAAATTTAAAGTCGAAGAATATATTCATATGTTCTAGATTGAAAGTCTTTTTTCTGTTTCATGGAGTCCTAATGAAGTTCTGCTTAGTTCTCTGGCAGGTTCCTTGAAATTCAGAAGTTCTTTTTTCCTACTGTGTCCAATTTCTTCTAAGGGTGCCTCTGAGCATCCAGTGTAGATTTTTCCACCTGCCATCAACTGCTGCTAATCCAGGGTAGGTTGGTTCCAATAGACATTGCTACTGATTTCAATGGGAACTACAGATATCCCAGACTTTATTAAGATCATGAGAATTTCATCTCAACAGTGGGAGGAGGGCATAAGGAAGGAGAGACCTTTTCATTCATTCATTTTGGGATCTTTATTATCAATGTTTATTCATAGCCTACATGTATGTTTATATGTCTGTGTGTAGATAGATGTATGCCCCATTTATGAATTCTACAGAATCAGTGAAAGTTGTTTTTTTATTTCATTTTTATTGACAAATAAAACTTGATAAATATTAGCCATAACAAATGTTCCTTATATGAAGGAGAATAGGAAATATGGATTGTTCATGACCCCATAAATCTTTATTTGAATAGCTTTTTATAAAGTATATATTTAACTCAGAAGTTCTAGAATTGCCCTTCTTATCTATGACCCCTTGTAAATGCCCTTCTGCTTTCTTGTTTATTTTTTACAAATGTTTCTTTCACTGATCTTTTTTCTTTCTTTTTTCTTTCCTTTTTTTTTGTATAGCTAGCACTACTCTAAATAATTCTTCATAACTCCCTATCCCCTGGACAAAAAATGTAAAACCTTTCCTGATTATAAATCTCACATAACTAATCTAAACATTGACTTTGCCTGAAATTGTTTATTTCATTCTGTGTTTCCTGGACCATCATCTCTCAGTCAAGAGGGTAGAATCAATCAATCAATCAATGAACATTTATTAATATACCAAACACTGTGCTACAATACAAAAAATAGAGAAAAGACAAAACCTGTCCTCAAGAAGCATTCAATAAAGAGGCAGCTGGGTGGCTTAGTGGATTGAAAGTCAGGCCTAGAGACCACAGGTCCTAGGTTCAAATGTTGCCTCAGATACTTCCTAGCTGTGTGGCCCTGGGCAAGTCAGTTAACCCCAATTGCCTAGCTCTTACCACTCTTCTGCCTAGGAACAATTGTATTATAGAAAAGTCCTAGAGGGATGGGAGGTGTTCCCACCTAGGAACTCCCTGGGGCCAGTGAAGCACAAACCCTTGGTTTATGAAAATTGAAGTTTATTTTAAAAAGGAATAAGAGGAACTGGTAGGTATGACCCTAAATCTATCCAAACTAACTCCACCCAACTGTCTAAGTCTCTTTGGAAAAGAGAGTCTTCATTTTCTTCTATAGGCCCTGCTTGATCCTCTCTATGCTATCTAAGAAAACCGAATGCTATCTGACTTAATCTAAATAACTTAACACCAATAATTAATAGGGAAATAAAAGGGAAAAAAACTCTGGATTTGGCTTCTGTACTAAGTAACTCAAAGTTATAGGTGGAAAGCTTTGAATTACTTTAAACAATAGATCACTGCCAGATGAAGACTGGTCTCCAGGAAATTAGTTTCTTCCAAGCAAACCCTCTACCTGGATGTCAAAGATTTTTCTCCACAAAAATCTTAACTTTCTAGGGAGAATCTCTTAGAACAAAACTCCTCCTTCAGCCTCATGGGAATTGTAGGCAGAGACAAAACCTCCCTTCAGCTTGGTCAAAATCCAAGAAGGAAGTTAAGTTCAGTTATTTCCAGTTGTAGACCCACAATTCCTTTCTACCCAGAATCTTTTCCCAGGGCTTCTCTCAAAATTCCCTTCCTTCAACTAACCCTAGAAATCAGACTATCCCTAA
>NW_025368006.1:0-2976 GCF_016433145.1 Gracilinanus agilis | reverse complement strand
TTTTGTCTCTCTCCCCTTTGCTTCTTTCTCTCTTTCATTCACTATCTTCTCCCCCTGTCTCTGTCTCTCCCTCTCTGTCTTTCTCTGGATCTGTTTCCCTATCTCTTTCTCCCTTTAGCTATTTCAATAGCTCTGTCTGTCTCTCTGACTCTGTCTTCTCTGCTTGTCTCATTCTTCTCCTCCTTTTCGCTGCCTCTATCTCTGTGTCTCTCTTCCCTGCTCTGTTTTGCTTTCCTGTCTCTCTCATTCCATGTCTTTCTATTTCTCTCTCTCTTTCCCTTTGTCTCTTCCATCCTCTCTGTTTCTCTGTCTCTCTCTCTCCTTTTCATATATATATATATATATTTGTCTCAGCCTCTCTGCCTGTATTTCGCTCTGTTTTTCTTCTTGTCTTTCCCTATGTCTCTCTTTCTGTCCCAGTGAATGTCGGTCTGTGTCCATTTCTGTGTCTGTTGCTTTCTCTTTCTCTCCCTCTGTTTCTCTGTCTCCCCCTGTTCTTCAGGTTCTCTCTCTCCCAATCAATGTATTTCTCCTCCTCGGTTTTTCCGCTCTGTACCCATCTCTCTTTCTCTTTCTGTCTCCTTGTCTCTCTATCCCTTATGGCTCTCTTCCTATCTCCCTGTCTCTGACTGTTTCTCTCTCTCTCTCATCTGCCTGTCTATCTCTCTCTACCTGACTCCTGACTCTACCTCCCTCCCTTCCTCTCCCCTGTTCTTTGTCTCCCTTTCTCTATCTCTCTCCATCTTGGACTAGAAATCTGTATCTCTGAGTCTTTCTTCTTGTTTCCTTCATCCTTCTCTCCCTCATTCTCTCTCCCTCCCCCTTCCTTCCTTTCTCTCATTCACTATCTCCTCATTTCTCACTGTCTCTCTCTCCCTCCACTTCCATTTTCTCCATTTCTATCACCATCCCTTTTTCTATATATCTCTCTGTATCTTTCTTCCTTTTCTATCCTTATAACTCTGCTTCTCTCATTCTTTTTCTCCTATTCGCTGCCTCTATCTATGTCTCTCCATTCTCACTCCTTTTCTTTCTTCTGACTCTCTCTTTCTCTCATTCCCTGCACCTCTATTTTTCTCTCCCTATCCTTTTGTCTCTTTCTCCCTCTGTCATTCTTCTTGTTTTTCCCTATTTCTCTTGCTTTTCTGTCTCCATCTCTGGATCTACCTCTATTTTTTCATCTTTCTGCATCTCTAGGTCTCTCTCTCTCCCTCTGTCTGTCTCTTTCTCTCCCTCTATCTCTGTCCATGTCAATGTATTTAACTTTCCACCTCCCTTTCTCCTCTCTGAACCCATCTCTCTTTCTTTCTCTCCCTGTCTCCTTTTCTCCAACTCTCTCACCTTTGTCTCCTGACTTTCTGCCCTCTTCTCTCTCTGTCTTTCTCCTTCTCTGTCTCTCTTCTTCATCTTTGTTTTTCCCTCTCGAATACTTTCCACACACATTTTCCTTCTCGCCTGCCTCCCTCCCACTCTCCATTTCTCCCTGAGCTGGCCCTCTTTCTCTCCTACTCTCTCTCCTCCCCTTTCTAATAAATTTCCTCCTTCCTTTTTCTCTTCTTCTCTTTCCCCCTCATTTTTCTTCCCTCCCTCACTCTTCCTCATTTGTTGTCCCTTTCCTTCTTTCTTGTCTTTCCTTTCTCTATCCCTTATTTCTGGATCCTTCTTTCTCTTCCCATATTTCTCCTCCATCCCTCTGACCTTTATTTTTGACTCTTTTCCTTTGTTCTCTTTTCCTTTCTTATTTTAGTCTCTCATTCCAAATGTCTTTTCTTTGTCATTCCCTCGCTACCCCATTTTTCTCTCTCCCTCTTTTCTTTCACTGTATACAGTTTAATTATATTCTTCCCTCTAGACTTTCTTCCTTTTCTTTTCCCTTCCTTCTAGTTAACACCTTCTTTCACATTTTTATTTACCTTTCTCTGTTTCATATATTTTCATTCATCTTTCAACAGCCCTTTCCCTCTGCCTATCCTTGTATCTTTTTATCTCTATCCATTTCTCTGTACCTCTTCCTCTCTCTCTTTCTCTCTTTGTTCTCTCTCTCCTTCTCTGTCCTTCTCTATATCCCTCTCTATTTCTCGATTCTCCATCTCTCTCTCTCTCTCTGTCACTTGCTTTGTTTTTCTGTATCTTATCTCTCTGTCTGTTTTTCCCTGTTCTCCCTCTAATGGTCTGTCTCTCTGTCTCTTGTCTCTCTCTGCCTGCCTTCCCCTCTCTCACTCTCCTTAGACCCTGTCATTCTTTCCTCCCTTCCTTCTTTTCTTGCTTTTTCTTAGTTTTATTCCCTTCTCCTCGTCCCCCCTCTCATTTTATCCTCCTCTCACCCTATTTTTCTCCTTCCCAGATTACAGGAGTCTAATGGAGAATCCTGTACTGTATTTACACTTTAGAGTGGAAAACCAATCGCACATAAATGATCTTCAAAAGGAAAAAAATCACTGGGGTCTCCTTGGATGCAGGAAAGGCTGGAAACAGCATCATAATATAAGGTTGCTTTAAACAACATCGGACCCAGGCTGAGTGTGAAAGCCTTCACCCAGGATTTTCCCCACTGGAGCAAACACAAAACCATCCACAAACATTCTCCATAACACAAACAGATTCTGAAGCCTAATTTACATGAGACATCAATGAAAATTAGAAGGTAAAAGTTTAAGGCCAGAAAAAAAAACATTTAAGTGCATAATTCTCAGGAAAAGAACCAAAAGAGGCAGTGGGGCTCAGAAATCATCTCACAAAAGATGGTTAGTGAAAGACATTTTGGAAGGGGCAGAAAGATTTACCTCACAAGTTGGAGCTGAGGGAGTCCATTTTACTCTGGCAAAACAAACTGAAGCCGCCTACCTAACGAACGTGAAACAAAGATTCTGGTTGGAAGAAGGCCACATGATCATTCCACAAAGTGGACAATTCCAGTGCACGACCGTGTGGGGGGAGGTGTCCAGGGGTCATTGCAGGCCCCAGAAAACCGGCATC
>NW_025368005.1:0-5294 GCF_016433145.1 Gracilinanus agilis | reverse complement strand
GTCACTGCACCATAGAATAAGGCAATCAGTTTGTCTGAATCTGGGTCTTTTGCTTTGGGTTTCAAGTACATAAAGAGAATGGTCCCAAAGTATATGATCACCACAGCCAGATGTGCTGAACAGGTGGAGAAGGCTTTCTTCCTCCCTTCAGTTGAGTTGAGTCTCAGGATGGTGGTGAGGATGAACACATAAGAGATGAAAATGAGCAGCACTGGGGTCAGTGTGACCAGCACAACTGCCACTATCATGACAAAAGCATTGAGGGAGATGTCCACACAGGCCAGTTTCAGGACAGCCAGGATTTCACAAAAGAAATGATCAATAATATTATTTCCACAGAAGGAAAGCCTTAATGCAAGAATTGTTTGCACCAAGGAATTTATGCTACCCACTATCCAACTAAGGGCTGCCAACTGTACACAGACTCTTGTATTCATGATGATTGTGTATCTCAGGGGATTGCAGATGGCCACATACCTATCATAGGCCATCATGGTCAGCAGAACACACTCTGATGTTCCCAGAGCAAGAGTGAGGTACATTTGTAGTGCACACCCTGGGAAAGATACTGTTTTCCTGACTGATAGAAAATTGACCAACATTAGAGGCACAAAAGAGGATGTACCAAAGATGTCCATGAAGGAGAGGTTACTAAGGAAGAAATACATGGGGGTATGAAGGTTGGAATCCAGGATACTTAATACAATGAGAGAGGAGTTCCCTAGTAAAATGACCAAATATATCCCCAAGCACAACACAAAGAGGACAATCTCAACATTGTGGTGCTTAGAAAGCCCTAGCAGAAAGAATTCCAACACAATAGTCTCATTTGTCCCATTCATTCTCTTATCTCTCTTATTTTTAACATTAGCTTCTTGGAGAACAATTAAAATAATGCACTGTTCCTTGCATTATCAAATAGATGTATAAAATATGGATGCCTCTTCTGCTTGCATTTTATATTTCTATTGAAAGCTATTCAAGTGGTTTTTATCTGAAATTCAAGGAAATATTCTAGGCTACAACTTAAGCCGCCAAGATGATTTCTGTATTTTACCTGATGCTGTTTTATTCCCAAATACTATCATTTCTATGAATACAGTGAAATTGTGAAACAAAGTCTAATTTTCCCTAATGATATTGTCAAATGTTTAGTGTTTTCAAACTTTCTCCAAGCTTGCTTACTAATTAATGATGGATTGCAGCTCCTACTTATTTCTAGATACTTAAGGTCATGGGGGAAGGGGAGAATAATAATTTTGGGGAAATTGGGATTTGATAATTCTGATTTTAGAATAATATTGACAACATTTGGATCTCTTGCATATATAAGGTCCTTTAAGCTTCATGTTTATTTTCTTCCATTGAAAAATACAGATAAAACATCCTTCAGGTTTTGGGTCTCCTTATTGATGTCATTAAGAGATGGCAGAAATGACAGAATTCTGTGTTCTCTCTTTAGGAAAATGGGCACTGTCTCTGTAAAGAGAAAAGAGAAATCATGATTTAGTTTATTAAAATGACCAGAAGTTAATGTACTTTGTGAGAGTGTTCTCAACCTGTATGATCAGTGATGTTAATGGTCTGAAGTACTTTTGGAATTCTGAGTACTCATTGTTTATATAAAATGTGTTCCTTTTTTCTCTATTGATCAGCTTATGATTATCTATAGATTCTGCTTATGTCATTCATTATCTTATGTGTCTCCAATCTTCTCATCCTATGTATGTTTTGTTGTATAATTGTATATTTATATGTATAATTGTATATATGTATAATTGCAGTTGAGAATTATGTTTATTGCTTCTATTCTACCCTCAACCCACCTTATAAAGCCTCAGTGACATCCGAATATCTTTTCAATATACCAGGCATTGAAGCCCTTCTACAACCTAAAACCTAATCTTTTCCTTTTTATCATTGCCTCTTACTGCCCAATTCAGTTCAATTCAATTCAATTCAATGACCATTTATTACATTCTATACACAAGGCACTATATGAGGTGCTTGGAGTAAAAAAAGAAAAAAATGGTTCTTGCACTCTAAGAATATGCATTTGACTACTCACTTTCATGTCCTAAGCTGAGAGAGAAACAAAAAAGACTAGACTACTTTTTTTTGGATTTTAGAAACTTTTCCTTTCCACTTCTGGATCTTTGCTCCTGCTGTTTCCTTCCTTTTGGAATGTCCTCTTCCCAATCCTTGAACTTTTTCTTCCTCTGCTCTTATGGTTGCCCTTCTACATTTCTTTCAGTCAGTTACCTCATCAGAAAAATCAGGCACTATTGTGATGCCTTACTGCTTATAGAGTTAGGGATATGCTTTGTAAAACTGAAATAAAATTTAGTCCTTAAAGAATCTGTGTTAATGGAATTCCAAATGCAGTCACTAATGAAACTTTCCAGCAGCACACAAACATAAATTGGCCTTAGTATACTATTTCTAATTTTGCTGCTGATTAATTCATGATCTTGATTCAGTCATTTTCATTTCTTGGCCTCAATATCCCCCTTTGCTAAATCAATTACTTGTACTTCATGGACTCTAAGGTCCTTTCTAGCTCTGTTGTATTATGCATTTGTGAAATATAAACAATCTTTGACCTGGCTGCCATTAGTATGTCAAGGATGAAAGGATTTTGGCATGTGATCTTTAGGATCAGACAATAGACCCTCTGGGTAAAGTCCTAAGTAGAAAAGCAAAAAATGAGTCAGAAGAGATCTGTAAATGCCTTTAAAACAGGAGAGGTGATTGGAAAATACCTGAACAAAAGTTTATTTTTATTTCTAGCCATTCATAGAATAAGAAAAAGAAGACACCGAAGAGTCCAACCAAAAGAGAATTTCTTCAACTTTTGTCTCCACTTTCTGGTCTTAACATTTTGTACCACTGAGCCCATGGATCTCTTTAGGTGTATAAAACTTATTCACTGTGAATGTATTTAAGATCATGCTCTAAGAGAGGATGTTGGATTCATCCTAGGGGATATTAAAAGAATTAGTCTTCTCACTTAAAAAAAAACCCAACATAGGATTTTACAGTATTTTCTTTATAAACATTCCCATTCTATGGGCTCTACAAGTGTTATTATTCCTAATCTACCCATGAAGACCCTGGGGCTCAGAGAAATTAACTAAATTGCTCAAGGCTATGTGATTAGTGATACTGATTCATGATTACTGTCCATCCTTTTCCTAAAGCTTGCCCTGTTACTTAACATGACCACTTTGAGCATATGCAGAAATTGCACTGCATCTTGAAAAAATGTTGAAAATGATGCTAGAGCATCTGAGTGGAGCACAGAGCATACACAGGGGGAATACTATTAAATTAGGTGGAAAAGGTATCTTGAAGAGAAGATCCTATCCAGAATAGCTTCCTCACAGGGTTATTGGGAGAATTGTATGATCATATATATTATTATTATTTTATGTATCACTATTGGGAAGCTAGAGATACAGTGAGTGTTGGACATGGAATAAGGAAGACATGACTTTCAAATCTGACTTCAGACACTTACTAGCTGTGTGATCCTGGGCAAGTCAGTAAACCCTGTTTGCTTCAGTTTTCTCATCTTTAACATGAGCTAGGGAAGGAAATGGAAAGTCACTCCAGTGTCTTTGCCTAGAGAACCCCAAAAGGGGCCATGAAGAGTTGGACACAACTGAAAATGATTAAATAACAACATATATTTACTCATTTGGCATTGTCATTATTATTAATAATTATTAGAGATCTCCAGAAATGGAATGACCTCCTGCAATAGCTAATGCATTTCCTATGACTAAAGGTTTTAAAATGGAGGTTAATTAATCACTCTTTCAAGGATGTTGTAGAAGGGATTTATTATTTTGAATTGAGAATCAATGATGTTCTTAAAAAACCAAACCAAAATGAAATGATTGAATTCAGATTTCTTACCTTAATTCTACTGTAATCTTGAAGGTAGAGGATGAGCAAATGTAAATGTCAGGAAGTGCTTCTTCTGTTCAAAATAATTTTGCCTGAAGAGATAAAATAAGAGAATATGTTTGCTCTGGGTGATAACTACTGGATTAAAAGTACAGCCATATCAATTAGCATGGGTTTATGGACTCAAAGTTTCAGGGTCCTTAAAAATCTAGGATAATTGATTATGAAACAGAGCTATAGGGAAGGAAAATGTAATAACCACTGTGAACATGACCTATGGATTCACAATACTTCTATCATTGTTAGGTCAATAAAAACTATGGCTTGAGTGGATATACATTTTTTAGATTGCTCAGATAAAACCAGATTTCATTAAAGGTATGAAAAGTCTGTATGAATGTGTCCTGTCAAAAAATTAACACTATGTATTATTATGACTTAAATAATGCCTGGTAATTCCAAGAATATACTCACCATGCCATATCTTCCTTAAAATAAACTTCACTGGACTAATCATTAGCATTGCTTTATAACTTTCCTACTGTTAGGGATTTCCTTATTCCCTGAACAAATTAAATTTGGAGTTCTGAGGATATGGAAAGTAACATTTTGGTGTGTTAGGGATAGTGTGACAGAGACCCAATTAATCTTAACTTGGTTTGGCTACTTTTCTCCAGTACTTTGTTTATTCCTTCATACTAACTTGCTGTTGCTAGGAGATAGGTGAGAGCTAATTAGAAGTTCTGTTATATTTTCTTAGTTAGGAAAATATTTTCTAAGCTTTTAGCAAAAGTTTAAAAACTTCTAAAACTTTTTAAAAAGTTTAAAAACATTAGGAAAAAATAAATTAAAATCCTCAACTAAAAATAAGACTAGAAGCTATTACTTTGAAAAAACAGATAAAATAGACAAAGTACTGGTCAATCTAATAAAAAAAAGGAAAGAAGAAAACCAAATTGATAGTATCAAAGATGAAAAGGGAGACCTCACCTCTAATGAAGGGGAAATTAAGGCAATCATTAAAAACTATTTTGCCCAATTATATGGCAATAAATATAACAATTTAGGAGATATGGATGAATATTTACAAAAATATAAGCTGCCTAGATTAACAGCAGAAGAAATAGAATACCTAAATAATCCCATATCAGAAATAGAAATTGAATAAGCCATCAAAGAACTCCCTAAGAAAAAATCGCCAGGGCCTGATGGATTCACAAGTGAATTCTATCAGACATTCAAAGAGCAACTAATCCCAATACTATACAAATTATTTGATATGATAAGCAAAGAAGGAGTCCTACCAAATTCCTTTTATGACACAAATATGTTACTGATTCCAAAGCCAGGTAGACCAAAAACAGAGAAAGAAAACTACAGAC
>NW_025368004.1:0-5550 GCF_016433145.1 Gracilinanus agilis | reverse complement strand
CAGAAATATAAACAACTTGAAAATTGCAATAATTTGAAAAAAAGTGACTTCCTTGTTAAGATTGTGGAAGAGTAAAAAGCAGCTGCTTAACCTCTCCTAACCAAAACATAAAGGAATCCTCAAGAAGACATAAAAACAAATCCAGAGGAACTAAGGGACCCCACAACAGGGAGCAGCATTGGAGGTATGTGGAATTGGGGCATTTCCATGCTATAAAGGGGTGAAACAGCTCTCACTAAAACACGAGCTGAGAAACCCCCTTCCCCACCCCACACCACCTACAGTGCCAAAGCCAGCGCACAAGAGTCAGAGCAAGTTTGGAGCATGAATTAAGCCCTTGGCAGCTATCTGGGGATACCAGGGCTTGCTCCTGAGAGCAGCAATACTTAAGACCCCAAGAGGCTAAAAATGCGCGGAGAGTGTGGGAGCAGATGCAAGCTCAGACACTGATTCTGAGCTCAGGCTCGTACCTTGAGTGGGGACCTGGCACAGGCAATATACGACAGTGGAAGCAGCACCCTGAGACTATTAAAGGAGCCTCGGGTAGAGGAACAAGCAAGGGGACCACCAGGAGGCTTGACCATGAGAACAACTAGACATGAGACCTCAGAAGCCTAAAGGACGCAGACAGACCCTGAGTGTGAGGATAAACCTGAGAAGGCACAGGGCTAACAATGGCAAGCCAGAGACAAGAACCCCAAAAGAGAAAGATCATCAAGAAGAAATCTGTAACACTTGACAACATTTACACAGAGAAAATCCAGACAACAGAGCAAATAGAAGAGGAGAACAAACAAATAATCATATCTAAACCTTCCCAAAATAATGAAAACTGGCCACAAACTATTGAAGAGTTCAAATCTGAGATGATAAGAAAGATGGGAGAGATTTGGCGAGAAAAGCGGGAAATAGCTCAAAAGGAAATTAATAGGTTGGAAGACAGAATCTCCCAATTGGAGAAAGATGCCCCAAAATCAAACGAAATGGTAAGCAAATTGGAAACCTAAATCTGGCAATAAAATAACAGTTTAAAAGGCGGAATTTCACAATTAGAAAGCGAGGCAAGTCAATTGAAGACCAGAAATGACCAGATTGAAAAGGAAAACCAAAAGATTATAGCCAAAAACCAGTCCCTAAAGGCTAGAATTGAGCAAATAGAAGCTAATAATCTCTCAAGGCAGCAAGAACAAATAAAACAAAGTCAAAAGACTGATAAATAAAAGGAAACATGAAATATCTCAATGAGAAAGTGACAGACCAAGAAAACTGGTCTAGAAAATACAATCTGAGATTCATTGGTCTTCCTGAAAAAGCAGAAATTAATAGAAATTTGGACTCTATACTAAAAGAAATTATTGAGCAAAATTGCCCTGAAGTTCTACAGCAAGAGGGCAATATAGACAATGAAAGGTTCCATAGATCACCCTCTACACTAGACCCTGAAAAGACAACCCCCAGGAATATAATAGCCAAATTCAAGAGCTTCCAACTAAAAGAAAAAATTTACAAGAAGCCAGAAAGAGACGATTCAATTATCAAGGAGCAACAATCCGGATCACACAGGATCTTTCAGCCTCCACATTAAATCATCACAAGGCTTGGGCCTCTGATATTCAGAAAGGCAAGAGAACTGGGTCTACCACCAAGGATCACCTACCCATCAAAACTGACTATATACTTCCAGGGGAAAGTTGGTGCATTCAACAAGAAAGAAGATTTCCAAGTATTTGCACAGAAAAGACCAGGACGAAATGGAAAGTTCGATATTCAACAACAAAAATCAAGAGAAACATGAAAAGGTAAATAAGAAACAGAAGGGAAAGTAAGAAAACTCTTATTTTTTAAATTTGCCTCTTTAAGGGCTTCGATAAGATCTAATTATTGGTACTCCTATGTGGGGAAATGTTATGTATAATTCTCTATAGTGAGCTCTGTTCACCATTATAGCATTCACTATTAAAATAATTAGAAGAATTATTCATAGGGAGAGGTTGGTATACTAAATTGTCTAAGATAATATGGGTGGGAAGGAAAGAGGGGATGAATAGTAGAGGACACAAAGAGAATCTTGAAGGAATAAGAAAAATAGAATATTCTATTTCACACAAAGAGGGCATGGGAAGGGGAAGGGATGAATACTATTATAAGAAAGAGAGGAAGAGAGCATTAAGAGATAATATTTACACCTTACTCTCAGTGTAATTAACCCTGAGAGGGAAGAGTAGCTATATCCATTGGCATATAAAACTCTATATAATACTATTGAAAAAGTCAGGAGGGATAAACCAAGGTGAGCAGGGGAGTGGGGAGGTCAAAAAAGGGAGGGGAGGAGAAGGGGGAAGGAATTCATTAGGTCTTAAAAATAAAAAGAGGGGAATAATAAGGGAGGGGGAGAATGTGAAGTAAATTAAGGGAGTGGACAGGGGTTCCTGGCCTAAAGCAAACCAATGGTTTAAAAGGAAATAGTATGAGAAGAAAGGGTAGAACTAGGAGAGAATACCAAAATGTTGGGGAATACACAAGTGATTATTAAAACTCTGAATATGAATGGGATGAACTCATCCATAAAAAGGAAGCAAATAGCAGAGTGGATTAGAAACCAAAATCCTACCAGATGTTGTCTACAAGAAACACACAGGAGGTGGGTGGACATACACAGGTTTAAGGTAATGGACTTGAGCTTTGTGAAAATAGATATGATTAAAAAAGAAAGGGAAGGTCATTACATCCTGATTAAAACAAAAGGAGGAAATAACATTGCTCAATATGTATGCACCAAATGGCATAGCAACCAGATTCCTAAAGGACAAACTGGTCAAACTCAAAAAGGAAATAAATAGTAAAGGTATACTAGTGGGGGATCTAAATATTCCTCTTTCAGATCTAGATAAATCAAACCAAAAAAAAAAAAACAAATAAGAAAGAGGTAAGAGAGATGAATGAAGTCCTAGAAAAATTAGATTTAATAGATATGTAGAGAAAAATAAATAGAAATAAAAAGGAATATACCTTCTTTTCAGCTGGATATGGTACATTCACAAAGATTGACCATGCAATAGGGAATAGAAACATTGCAAAAAAATGCAAAAGAGCAGAAATAATAAATGTAACCTTCTGAGATCATGATGCAATAAAAATAATAATTAAGGGCACTTGGACAGGCAAATAAAAAACTAATTGCAAATGAAATGTTTCTCCAAAACCAGCTAGTCAAAGAAGAAATCATAGAAACAATCAACAATTTCATTGAAGAGAATGACAATTATGAGACATCCTACCAAACTCTGTGGGATGCAGCCAAAGCATATATTAACAAATTAGGGAGGGCAAATATTAATGAATTGGGTATGCAACTCAAAAAAATTAGAAAGTGAACAAATTAAAAATACCCAGATGAAAACTAAATTAGAAATACTAAGAATCAAGGTAGAAATTAATAAAATTGAAAATAAAAGAACTACTGAATTAATAAATAAGACTAGAAGCTGGTATTTTGAAAAAACAGATAAAATAGACAAAGTACTGGTCATTCTAATAAAAAAAAAGAAAGAAGAAAACCAAGTTGACAGTATCTAAGATGAAAAGGGAGACCTCACCTCTAATGAAGGGGAAATTAAGGCAATCCTTAAAAACTATTTTGCCCAATTATATGGCAATAAATATAGCAATCTAAGAGATATGGATGAATATTTTAAAAAATACAAATTGCCTACATTAAGAGCAGAAGAAATAGAATACCTAAATAATCCCATATCAGAAAAAGAAATTGAACAAGCAATCAAAGAACTCCCTAAGGAAAAAATCACTAAGGCCTGATGGATTCACAAGTGAATTCTACCAGATATTCAAAGAGCAACTAATACCAATACTATACAAATTATTTGATATAATAAGCAAAGAAGGAGTCCTACCAAATTTCTTTTATGACACATATATGGTATTGATTCCAAAGTCAGGTAGATCAAAAACAGAGAAAAGAAACTATAGACCAATCTCCCTAATGATCATAGATTCAAAAATTTTAAATAGAATATTAGCAAAGAGACTCCAGCAAGTAATCAAGAGGATCATCTGCCATGATAAGATGGGATTTATACCAGGAATGCAAGGATGGTTCAACATTAGGAAAACCATCCACATAATTAACCATATCAACAATATAACAAACAAAAATTACATGAATATCTCAATAGATCCTGAAAAAACCTTTGACAAAATACAGCATCCATTCCTATTGAAAACATTGAAAAGTATAGGAATAGAAGGACCTTTCTTAAAAATAATAAACAGGATATACCTAAAACCATCAACAATCATCATATGCAGTGGGGATAAATTAGAAGCCTTCCCAATAAGGTCAGGAGTGAAACAAGGATGCCCATTATCACCTCTATTCTTTAACATTGTACTAGAAACACCAGCAGTAGCAATTAGAGAATAAAAAGGAATTGAAGGTATCAAAATATGCAATGAGGAGACTAAGTTATCACTCTCTGCAGATGATATGATGGTATACTTAAAAAATCTTAGAGAATTAACTAAGAAGCTTGTAGAAATAATCAACAACTTTAGCAAAGTTGCAGGATACAAAATGAATGCACATAAATCATCAGGAGTTCTATATATTTCCAACACATTAAAGCAGCAAGAGGTAGAAAGAGAAAGACCATTTAAAATCACCCTAGACAATAAGAAAATACTTGGGAATCTATCTACCAAAAGAAATAGCAATTATGTGAAAAAAACTACAAAACACTTTCCAAACCATTAAAACTAGATTTAAACAATTGGAAAAACCTTGAGTGCTCATGGGTAGGATGAGCTAACATAATGAAAATGACCATTCTACCCAGATTAATTTACCTATTTAGTGCCATACCTATCAAACTACCAAAAAACTTCTTTACTGAATTAGGAAAAACTATAACAAATTTCATTTGGAATAACAAAAGGTCAAGAATATCAAGGAAAGTAATGAAAAAAATGTGAAGGAAGGGGGCCTAGCAGTACCAGATATTAAACCGTACTATAAAGTATCAGTCATTGAAACAATATGGTACTGGCTAAGATCCAGATGAGAGGATCAGTGGAATAGACTTGGGGTAAGTGATGTCAGCAAGACAGTGTATGATAAACTGAAAGAGCCCAACTTTTGGGACAAAAATCCACTATTTGACAAAAACTGTTGGGAAATTTGGAAAACAATATGGGAGACATTAGGTTTAGATCAACATCTCACACTCTACACCAAGATAAATTCAGAATGGGTGAATGACTTGAATATAAAGAGGGAAACTATAAATAAGTTAAGTGAACACAAAATAGTATACTTGTCAGATCTCTGGGAAAGGAAAGATTTTAAAACCAAGCAAGAGTTAGAGAAAATTACAAAATGTAAATTAAATGGTTTTGATTATATTAAGCTAAAAAGCTTTTGTACAAACAAAAACAATGTAGTCAAAATCAGAAGGGAAGCAACAAATTGGGAAAAAATCTTTATAAGAAAAAACTCTGACAGGGGTCTAATTACTCAAATATACAAGGAGTTAA
>NW_025368003.1:0-7920 GCF_016433145.1 Gracilinanus agilis | reverse complement strand
AAACTAAGCTATCACTCTTTGCAGATGATATGATGGTCTACTTAAAAAATCCTAGAGAATCAACTAAGAAGCTTGTAGAAATAATCAACAACTTTAGCAAAGTTTCAGGATACAAAATAAATGCACATAAATCATCAGCATTTCTATACATCTCCAACACACTAGAGCAGCAAGAAGTAGAAAGAGAAACACCATTTAAAATCACCCTAGACAATATAAAATACTTAGAAATCTACCTACCAAAACAAACACAGCAATTATATGAAAACAACTACAAAACACTTTCCAAACAAATAAAACTGGATCTAAGCAATTGGAAAGCCATTGATTGCTCATGGGTAGGTCGAGCTAACATAATAAAAATGACAATTCTACCCAAAGTAATTTACCTATTTAGCGCCATACCTATCAAGCTACCAAAAAACTTCTTTACTGAATTAGAAAAAACAATAACAAATTTCATTTGGAATAACAAAAGATCAAGAATATCAAGGGAAATAATGAAAAAAAATGTGAAGGAAGGGGGCCTTGCAGTACCAGATATTAAACTATACTATAAAGCAGCAGTAATCAAAACAATATGGTACTGGCTAAGAGATAGAGAGGAGGATCAATGGAATAGACTTGGGATACATGACATCAGCAAGACAGTGTATGATAAACCCAAAGAGCCAAACTTTTGGGACATGAATCCACTATTTGACAAAAACTGCTGGGAAATTTGGAAAACAATATGGGAGAGATTAGGTCTAGATCAACATCTCACACCCTACACCAAGATAAATTCAGAATGGGTGAATGACTTGAATATAAAGAGGGAAACTATAAACAAGTTAAGTGAACACAGAATAGTATACTTGTCAGATCTCTGGGAAAGGAAAGAATTTAAAACCAAGCAAGAGTTAGAGAAAATCACAAAATGTAAATTAAATGGTTTTGATTATATTAAACTAAAAAGTTTTTGTACAAACAAAAACAATGTAGTCAAGATCAGAAGGGAAAACATAAACTGGGAAAAAATCTTTATAACGAAAAACTCTGACAGGGGTCTAATTACTCAAATATATAAGGAGTTAAAGCAATTGTATAAAAAATCAAGCCATTCCCCAATTGAAAAATGGGCAAGAGGCATGAATAGGCAATTTTCAGGTAAAGAAATCAAAAGTATCAATAAGCACATGAGAAAGTGTTCCAAATCTCTAATAATTAGAGAAATACAAATCAAAACAACTCTGAGGTATCACCTCACACCTAGCAGATTGGCTAAAATGAAAGAAGGGGAGAGTAATGAATGTTGGAGGGGATGTGGCAAAATTGGGACATTAATGCATTGCTGGTGGAGCTGTGAACTGATCCAGCCATTCTGGCTGGCAATTTGGAACCATGCTCAAAGGGCTATAAAAGAATGCCTGCCCTTTGATCCAGCCATACCATTGCTGGGTGTGTACCCCAAAGAGATCATAGATAAACAGACTTGTACGAAAATATTTATAGCTGCGCTTTTTGTGGTGGCAACAAATTGGAAAAGGAGGGGATGTCCTTCAATTGGGGAATGGCTGATCAAACTGTGGTATATGCGGGTGATGGAATACTATTGTGCTAAAAGGAATAACAAACTGGAGGAGTTCCAGGCGAACTGGAGAGACCTCTGGGAACTGATGCAGAGCGAAAGGAGCAGAGCCAGAAGAACATTGTACACAGAGACTGATATACTGTGGTAAAATTGAATGTAATGGACCTCTGTACCAGCAGCAATACAATGACCCAGGACAATTCTGAGGGATTTATGGTAAAGACGCTACCCACATTCAGAGGAAGGACTGCAGGAGAGGAAACATATAAGAAAAACAACTGCTTGAAGGCAAGGGTTGGGGTGGACATGATTGAGGGTGTGGACTCGAAACTACCACACCAATGCAACTACCAACAATTTGGAAATTGGGCTTGATCAAGGACACATGACAAAACTAGTGGAAATGCGCATCTTCCATGGGTGTGGGGAGTGCAGGGGTGGGGGCGGTGGGGGTGAAGGGGATAGGAGGAGCATGAATCAGGTAACCATGTTAAAAATGTATATTAATAAATGTTTAAAAAAAACAGAAACCCATTGAATCATGGAAAATGCAGTTTCAAAGTCCCCTAAACATCCACAGGAAGTTTGTCATATATCTAAATATCTTAAAGCTCAAATGAGCCCCCAAAATTCCAAATAACACATAATATAATATGTAAAATATATGTTGGGTAATACTATATATAAATAAATACAAAGTATAAACAAACATGAGGTAATTTTGGAAAGAAAGAAACAGTTACTAGGAGAATCAGGGAGGGCACAATGGAGGTTTAACTTTGAAGGAATCTAAAGATTTTAAGAGGCAAAAGTGAGGAGGAAATATATGCTAAGTATAATGGGCAGTCTGTGAAAAAGCCTGGAGATAGGAGACGGGATAACAAGTATAGAAGAGTAAGGAGTACAGGAATGAAGAGCATATTAGGATAATAATATATAATAACGTTTGAAAGGTATGTCGGAATCAGGCTATTTTTTCTTTTTCTTTCTATCAAAATGGATCAGCCCATAGAATAATTTTTATTTTATTAACCATTTATTAATATTCATTTTTAACATGGTTACATGATTCATGCTCTTACTTTCCCTTTCACCACCTGCAATCCCCTCACCCATGGCCAATCATATTTCCACTGGTTTTAACATGTGTCATTGATCAAGACCTATTTACAAATTGTTGTTAGTTGCATTGGTGTGGTAGTTTGAAGTCTACATCCCCAATCATGTCCGCCTCAACCCATGAGTTCAAGCAATTATTTTTCTTATGTTTCCTCTCCTGCAGTCCTTCCTCAGAATGTGGGTAGCTTTCTTTACCATAAATCCATCAGAACTGTCCCGTGTCATTGCATTGCTGCTGGTACAGAAGTCCATTGCATTCAATTTTACCATAGTATATCAGTCTCTGTGTACAATGTTCGTCTGGCTCTGCTCCTTTCACTCGGCATCAATTCCTGGAGGTCTTTCCAGTTCACATGGAACTCCTTCAGTTTATTATTCCTTTGAGCACAATAGTATTCCATCACCAGCATATACCACAATTTGTTCAGCCATTCCCCATTTGAAGGACATACCCTCCTTTTCCAGTTCTTTGCCATCACAAAGAGAGAAGCTCTAAATATTTTCGTACAAGTCTGTTTATTTATGATCTCTTTGGGGGTACAAACCCAACAATGGTATGGCTGGATCAAAAGCCAGGCATTCTTTTATAGCCCTTTGAGAATAGTTCCAAATTGCCAGCCAGAATGCTTGGATCATTTCACAACCCCACCAGCAATGCATTAATGTCCCAGTTTTGCCACATCCCCTCCAGCATTCATTACTCTCCCCTTCTTTCATTTTAGCCAATCTGCTAGGTGTGAGGTGATACCTCAGAATTGTTTTGATTTGCATTTCTCTAGTTATTAGAGACTTAGAACACTTTCTCATGTGCTTATTGATACTTTTGATTTCTTCACCTGAAAATTGTTTATTCATATCTCTTGCCCATTTATCAATTGGGGAATGGCTTGATTCTTTATAAAATTGATTTAACTCCTTGTATATTTGAGTAATTAGACCCCTGTCAGAGTTTTTTGTTATAAAGATTTTTTTCCAAATTTGTTGTTTCCCTTCTGTTTTTGGCTACATTGTTTTTGTTTGTACAAAACATTTTTAGTTTAATACAATCAAAACCATTTAATTTACATTTTGTAATTTTCTCTAACTCTTGCTTGGTTTTAAAATCTTTCCTTTCCCACAGATCTGACAAGTATACTATTCTGTGTTCACTTAACTTATTTATATTTTCCCTCTTTATATTCAAGTCATTCACCCATTCTGAAATTATCTTGGTGTAGGGTATGAGATGTTGATCCAAACCTAATTTCTCCCATATTGTTTTCCAAATTTCCCAGCAGTTTTTGTCAAATAGTGGATTCATGTCCCAAAAGTTTGGCTCTTTGGGTTTATCATACACTGTCTTGCTGATGTCATTTATCCCAAGTCTATTCCACTGATCCTCACTTCTGTCTCTTAGCCAGTACCTTATTGTTTTGATGACTTCTGCTTTATAGTATAGTTTAATATCTGGTACTTCAAGGCCCCCTTCCTTCTCATTTTTTTTCATTATTTCCCTTTATATTCTTTATCTTTGTTATTCCAAATGAATTTTTTTATAGATTTTCCTAATTCAGTAAAGAAGATTTTTGGTAGTTTGATAGGTATGATGCTAAATAGGTAAATTAATTTGGGTAGAATGGTCATTTTTATTATGTTAGATAGTCCTACCCATGAACAATCAATGGTTTTCCAATTGTTTAGATCTAGTTTTATTTGTTTGGAAAGTGTTTTGTAGTTGTTTTCATATAATTCCTGTGTTTGTTTTGGTAGATAGATTCCTAGGTACTTTATATTGTCTAGGGTGATTTTGAATGGTGTTTCTCTTTCTACTTCTTGCTTCTCTACTGTGTTGGAAATATATAGAAATGCTGATGAGTTATGTGCATTTATTTTGTATCCTGCAACATGGCTAAAGTTGTTGATTATTTCTACAAGCTTCTTAGTTGATTCTCTAGGATTTTTTAAGTAGACCATCATATCATCTGCCAAGAGTTATAGCTTAGTCTCCTCATTGCCTGTTTTGATACCTTCAATTTCTTTTTCTTTTCTAATTGCTACTGCTAGTGTTTCTAGTACTATGTTGAATATTAGATGTGATAATGGGAATCCTTGTTTCACTCCTGATCTTATTGGGAAGGCTTCTAATTTATCCCCATTGCATGTGATGCTTGTTGATGGTTTTAGGTATATACTATTTATTATTTTTATTAAAGGTCCTTCTATTCCTATACTTTTCAGTGTTTGCAATAGAAATGGATGCTATATTTTTTCAAAGGCTTTTCAGCATCTATTGAGATAATCATGTGATTTTTGTTTGTTAGACTATTGATATAGTCAATTATCTGGATGGTTTTCCTAATATTGAACCATCCTTGCATTCCTGGTATAAATCCCACCTCATCATGGTGGATGATCTTAATTACTTGCTGGATCTCTTTGCTAGTATTCTATTTAAGATTTTTGCATCTATGTTCATTAGGGAGATTGGTCTATAGTTTTCTTTCTCTGTCTTTGATCTACCTGGCTTTGGAATCAGTACCATATTTGTGTCATAAAAGGAATTTTGTAGGACTCCTTCTTTGCTTATCATATTAAATAATTTGTATAGTATTGGGATTAGTTGCTCTTTGAATGTCTGATAGAATTCACTTGTGAATCCATCAGGCCCTGGCGATTTTTACTTAGGGAGTTCTTGTTCAATTTCTTTTTCTGATATGGGATTATTTAGGTATTCTATTTCTTCTGCTGTTAATCTAGGCAATCTATATTTTTGTAAATATTCGCCATATCTCCTAAATTGTTATATTTATTGCCATATAATTGGGCAAAATAGTTTTTAATGATTGCCTTAATTTCCCCTTCATTAGAGGTGGGGTCTCCCTTTTCATCTTTGATACTGTCAATTTGGTTTTCTTCTTTCCTTTTTTTTATTAGATTGACCATTATTTTGTCTATTTTTTCTGTTTTTTTCAAAATACCAGCTTCTAGTCTTATTTATTAATTCAATAGTTCTTTTACTTTCAATTTTATTAATTTCTTCCTTGGTTTTTAGTATTTCTAATTTAGTTTTCATCTGGGGATTTTTAATTTGCTTGCTTTCTAGTTTTTTATGTAATAATTTTTTCCTTTAATGTTGTTAAAGATTTTTAATTTCAAATATACAGATAGTTGTCTTAAATAGTTTCTTCCCTTTGCTTGGTTGTAGGGACACAAATGTCTATATTTGTTCCATTGGAGATGTAGTACAAGTATGCGCAGTTGAAATAAATTAATAAATATAATTATAACAAATTAAAACTACTGAGTCTTGTTTCTCCATAGACTCATAGGATCATTGATTTAGATATGGAAAGAATCTTAGGGTTCATCTAGTTTGACTCCATCATTTAACAATTGAGGAAACAGAAACCTAAAAAAGTTTAGTAAATTGTCTAATGTGCGTTATAATTTACCTGAAAAATTAACATCTGTGGTAGTTTTTCTTCCCTTATATAATAACTTCTTTCACCAATGAGGCATTGCAGTATATTAGTTATGAGCATGGTCCAATAGTTGAGGGATATCTTGTTTATTGCAAAGCATCTGCAGAGGATATAAAATCTGCATCAGGGAGGATTAATGCAGGACAATAAACTCCTCAGCAAACCCAGGCCATGTGTCCTTTGTTTTTTCCCCAAGGGTCCTCTCAGTTTTTCAGACAAACTTGCCCAGAAGGTTTGAACAGAAGGTAAGAGGGGCCTTCCTTTCCTCCTAGGTAACATATGTCCACTTTAAAGTTCTTTCTCTGCCTCATTTTCTAAAAGAGCTATTTGGGATGAAGACTCATAAGTACCATAAGGATCTCAGTGAATTGGAAAAAAATCTACCAATAAGCAGGCTTTTGAAAGTAAAAGAATAAATAAAAAGTTTAACACTACACCACTGTGTACTCTTAAGAAAATAGCCATATCTCTGTCATCTATTCCAAGAACTTTATGAGAGAAAACTTAAGGCAAAGTAGGAAAGGAGGTTATTATAACAGGCTTTGTTAGTGTGTTTCATAGTTTTTCAAAGCTAAGTTTTACATAACTACCTTATAGGCACAGAAGTCCCTTTTTTTGTTTCCAAAGAAACATAATTTTAGAGCTTAGAAGGGACCTTAGTGGTCCATGTTTCAACTCCTTATTTTATGGATTTGGAAACTGAAGTCTTTAATGGAATTCTCACTATCCCTGTTTCCTGGTTTTGTTCTAATTTTGGCTGCATGAAATCATATTATTCATTTTAGGATATGTGCAACTCTTGATCACTTATTTGGTCATGAACTGTTCCCTTATCCATAGATCTGACAGGTCATTTTTTCCATGTTCTTTTTCTTTTCTTTTTTTAAACTATTACATTTTGTAATAGCATTGGCACATTTATCTGATATGATAGCTCTTGCTCTATGGCGCTGAATAAGCAAGTTGTTATAATGTATTGTTGGTTTTTTTTTATTTTGCTGAACTAACCTAAGAACAATTAACATTTCTTCAGTTACTTAAAAAGTATCTTAGAAGAATAATTTTTATTTTCATTCATATAGTTACTTTATATGTCTTAGCAGGTAGATGTCTAAGTATTTTATGTTGTATACAGTTATTTTATGTAGAATTTCTCAATTTCTTTCAATTGAGTTTTTCAGTAATATGTAGAAATACTAGTGATTTTTGTGGATTAATTTTATATGCTGAACTTCTAAAAATGTTAATGGTTTCAGCTTGCTTTTATTTATTTGACTCTCCATGTACCCCAAGTATCATATCATCTGCAAAAAGTAATAATTTTGTTTCCTTTTTGCTTATGTATATATCCCTTCAATTTCTTTTTCTTGTCCTTATGTCATAGCTAGCATTTGTAGTACAATATTAAATAATAATATAATAATGGATATTATTCCTTCACTTTGATCTTATTAGAAAGAGCTCTAGTTTATTCCCATTAGAGATAATGTTTGCTCTTACTTTTAGATAGATACTACCTATAATGTTAAGAAAAGTTCCATACCTAGTTTTACAAGTGTTTAAATTGGAATAGTTATTTTTTGTCATAAGCTTTTAATTAATCAATTAAATTAATAATTTTAATATTTTTGTAACTTTTAATTATTTTTTATTCTAACATATTTTTTCCATGTTTTCATGATTCATGTTCTTTCCCTCTTCTCTTCCTTTTCCCCTAACAGAGCTGACAAGCAATTCCACTGGGTTGTATATATATATATATTATAT
>NW_025368002.1:0-4821 GCF_016433145.1 Gracilinanus agilis | reverse complement strand
CAGGGTACAGAAAGAATTTTTGAGAACTGTCTGAATGAGGAGAATCATTCTATAGATGAGCACTTTCTCTGCAACTGATAGTCCTACAGAATTGACTAGAGTATTAAGAAGTTAAATAAGTGGCCGAGGGTCATAATTGGTATATGTCAGAGATATGACTTGAACCCAGAACTTCCTGATTCCATGGGTAGTCTTCTGAATACTAAATCGCACTATCTCAAATGATTTTCCAACTATCAAAAATTATGCTAGAAAGGATTGAAAAACAAAGAGATTAGAAGGAAGAACAATTCTCAAAAGAAGGTAAGTATGGAAATTTTCTGTTTTGACAAAATGTGATCAAAAGATTTATAACACAACAAAAGTACAAAATGAACTAAGTGAAAAACAGAGTGTACATTAATATCCTTACTATAATGAATGACTGAATGGTTATGTCAAAGGGAATAAATGAAACTAGTTATTCTGCAAAAGTGGAGAATACCAAGGATGAAAAAGATGCATAATTATTGGTCCAAATGCTTCACAGTGTTATATCAATTATTAGTAATGCATTCAACAAACTTCCTCTCTGATGCAAGCCTATTCTCCTCTTTCTTAAAAGAAGTTTATCACATATTTATTATTTGAAGATGAGAATAACAGTCCCCTTCCAATCAAATGTTTATGCAATTTATACAAGGAATGCATAGTTTGTTTCACTAAAAAAAATAATCACTTAACAAAAAACCAAGATTTTGGCTGAAAAGTAAAAATGGGCATGTGCCCAAAAGTCCCTGGGAGTGTAACCAACAATTATTTGTCATCAAGTAGATGATATAAAGAAGCATATCCTGACATAGTAAACTTGACACTGCCTTTCTTATCACAAAGTCTTGACATAATGTAGTGAAGTACTAAAAATATAGAAAATAGATCTCAACACAATGATAAAATAAAGGTAGAGAATTTGATATTATGATGATGTGGTAAACTATCCTTTATTTAAAACATAATACCAACATCAAAATGGAAAGAACAATTGACATCAAATGTGATATTTTCCAAGGATTCACTTGAAACTTTCTATGATTCTGCCTACTCTGAAAACCATTATTATCACTCCCAAATAGAATTAAGTATGGCTTTCTAGTAAAGTTTTAGAGACATACCAAGTCCATCTTATTAGTTACTTAATGTATAGAAACAATTTCAAAATGCCACTGTGAAAAACAAAATGAAGAGTTGCTTTTTCTCAGGGAAATTCTCCATTCATTTTGCAATATTATTAGCATTTTATAAGTAATGAAATTCTTCTTTAAACTATCTAATTAATTAATTAATTAATTAAGAATATTTTTCCTTGGTTACATGATTCATGTTCTTTCCCTCCCTTCTTCCCTCTCCCTCCTTGAGCCAAAGAGCAGTTCTACTGGGTTTTACATGTATCATTGTTCAAAATCTACTTCCATATCCTAAATATTTGCAATAGAGCGATCATTTAAAGTCAACATCCCCAATCATATCCCCATCAAAGCATGTGATCAAGTAAATGTTTTTCTTCTGTGTATCTATTCCCACAGTTCTTTCTCTGGATGTGAATATCATTCCTTCTTATAAGTCCCTCAGAATTGTCCTGGATCATTGCAAGTAATGAAATTCTTGATGTCTTAGAAATTAGAATGAAGACAAAAGAATTTGAACTGGAATCTCATGGCGCAATTGAACTAATATTTGAAGTTGATAACTACAAATTCCTCATTCTTTAAGAAAGATACATTGAGCCTTAGAGTATCAATAGAAAAGCTGAGACTATATCTATCAAGAGACTTATTGGCATCCATAATTTAAAGCTTAATAAAAAGAATGCTTTTAAAATAGTTACTACCTATGAATTTCCAGTCTTCATGTATTCCTTTGGCCATGTAAAGTAGATGGCAATGGATCTAGAGGTCCAAACAAAAACTAGAAGCCAGATATAGAAAATTGCAATTTTCAGCAAAAAAGAAAAATAATCAGATACTCTCAAAATTAAAAATTTAAAGATATATTTATGGAATAATCAAATAACTTTACAAGCAATAGTAAAGATCAACATTTGGTATTTATATCAATGGATTTATTGAACATAGCTGATTTGCCGATAGGAAGATATGAAATGGTCAACATTCAAAAGTACAATCTATGAATCACTCCATGGGTGACATCCGCATGACTTCCCAACCAACAGTACATTAACAAATATGTATCGAACAAATAATCACATGAAATTGATTTATATAAACAGATGGGGCTTATGATAGTTCTTCAGTATTTATTTATTGCCACCCTAGACTATTTTCATAAACACAAGCCATGCTAGTGGTCAACATTAAAAGCAATAGAAATAAATGCTATATTGTCATCCAAACATACTGACGTTCTTAGCCTAGATCTTTTTTAATCTGCAGTAGCTAGACAAATTATACAGTATATGCTTGTGAATGGAATTCATGGACTGTTCATAGAACTTTATGCTATAGTATGAACACGGTAGTTTTTCATCAACTTTATTTTTCTAGTAAAGATAGATTGACCTCTTCCACTGGGTTCTATAAATAAATAGTAATCTGATATTTGGAAGGCAGTTTCCAAAACAAGTGGCATATGTTATTCCATCATGGCCTCCCAACAATACCAGGAGATAGTTTGTTCAAGTATTATTATATTATAAACTAAAAAATATCCCTGAGACTGCCTACAATCTATCCTTTTATTATTACACTTCTAAGACAGAACTCAGGGCTGAACAAACCATGGAACTCACACAAGATGGTATTTCTAATATTCCTATTAGTGGATTGGTTGACTGGTGGATTTTGGATTAGGCCTATCAGACATACCTTAGGTCAGGAATCATTACAGACAAAAGAGCAACAACTTTTCCAGAGACTGAAAACTGATTACTTAACTACTCTACAAACTACTTTTTTTTTTCATCAAAGTAATAAATTTAGTGAATTCAGTAAATTATCTCCTGGGGATTTATCCCTGAGCCTCATAGTTTTTGTGGGTAGAAATTGCTGAAGAATTTATTTATCAAGTTCTTTAGCTCCTTGTTCCTCGGACTAAAAATGATAGGGATCAAGAAAGGAGTAATGATTGTGGAGGTGATGACTATCAGAGTGTCTGCTTCCAGAGATTTTAGAACATTGTGCTTAAGTTAGATAACAGAAACAAAGCTATAGTGTAACATAACCACAGTGAGGTGAGAGGCAATAGATAGAAAGGACTTTGTCTTTGCCCTTAGCTAAAGAGGTCCTCAAGATGATCACCACAATGAAAGCATAGGAGATGAGGATAAGGAGGAAGCAGTCCAATATGATTATGATGCAGACCATTCCCACTCCCATGGACACAGCCCAACTGTCCCCACAGGCTAGCTTCACCAAGGAGAAAGCATAGCAGGCAAAATGGTAAATCTGTAGTTGGGGAGGGGAAAATAAAAGGAGAAGAAATAAATTCAGAGGAAACAAATGTTGGAGAGAAGGTGAGGGCAGGGAAGAAAAAGGCATGAAACAGTAGATGAAAGGAGGGAAAAGAGAAGAGAACAGGGCAGAAAAAAGAGATTAGGACAGAAGAGATATGAAGATGAGAGTTTGGGAAAGATAGAGAAAAGAGAAGACAAAAAAAGAGAGAAAAGAGAGGGAGAGAAGAATGAAGAAATATAGAAAGTGATAGGTAAGGAGAGACAGAGACGGAAAGAGAACACATAAATCTTTGAGTAGAGTATCTCTATATGGGCAAAAGTTTAATGGGGGAATGGAGAGAAGATGGGTTGGCACCCATAGGGTTGGGGAAATGGTGCTTCACAATTCAAGAGGAAGAGATTCATGGCATACTTCTTGGTTGAAGGAGCCTAAGAACAATCCAGTCTCTTGTGATCTTTTGAAGTGAGCTCCCCATGTCTTCATAGTTTGTCACCACTTTGAGGGCCAGTGCTCCCAGGAGTGAGAGCAAAACCATGAAAACCAAGGGGGATGAAAAGGAAAGAAGAATGTGGGATGGGTGTGTTGTTTTCTGGAAAGGGAACCACCCACAGAAAGAGAGGTACATGTCCCAAGTCAAGCTATTTACCATCCACAAAGTGGCTGTCTCTGTCTATAAGCAGGTGTTTTAGCTTTCATCCATAGATCTGGTCAGTCAGCTCCCAGTAAATGATCTCTTTATCCAGGACAGGGTTGGAGGAGTCCTCATGGAAAGCACAAAGTCCCTCCACTCTGGTTGCTCTGCTCTTCTCCACAGAACTGGAAATTAATGTTTCAGACAAGTGGTTTCAAACTTAGTCCTTCCTGAGGGCCACATGGGGTGGATTAAAATGTAGTTCCAATCTTATTTTAGCGTGTTAGGTTATTCATTTAAAAAGTAATATATAAATGTACATGATTTTTGGAGTCACTATGTAGCCCATACGGATCCTGATGTATCATATTTTGTGGTCTCAGGTTTCTTTTGAGTTTGACACCACTGGTTTTTTAATTTTTAATATAAAACGATTAATCTATACAAGTTTTTACGTGCTTTAAATATATTTTAAAGAAGAACTTCTAATTATTTTTTTCTTGAAACTGGAATAAGAATTTATGGTTGTTAGTAAAGAGAAATCTGAGAGAAAGGAGTTCAGTGGAATATAAATCAATGAATAAGAAAAATAATTCCCACTACAAAATAGCTGAATTGTCGGACTACAACTTATCATTAAAGATCTGTAATAAAAATGACCTTATGTCTTGTAAAGACAGTCCATTCTATTTCACGTTTAATTGATATATTTGTACACACACACACGCATATATATACATA
>NW_025368001.1:0-2630 GCF_016433145.1 Gracilinanus agilis | reverse complement strand
GCCTGTCCTGCCCCCGCCTCCTCAACCTGTCCAACCCACCCCTCAGCACCTCCTACAGACAGTCCCAGCTACTGCTATTGCTGCAGGACCTACACTCCCTGCCACTCAAAATAGCACAGCACTATTTCCTTTACAAGAAGTACCCACTTTCAATAATGAAGGAGACGTGGTGCCTGTAAGGCGCTACGCACCCTTCAACCCTCAAGGTTTAGCTAGACTCAAAGAAAATATGCCCACTTTTGAGAAAGAACCATTCTTACTTGTAAAAAAATTAGACAATATATTCCGAACTTATGACCCCAGTTGGCAGGATATTGAAAATATATTAGATGAGTTTCTGACAGTCGGTGAGAAAGAATCATTTCTCGGGCCAATCACAAGAAAGGCAAGGGAGGACCTAAATGGCCCCTCCAGGATCCGAACTGGGATTACAATTCTATCCCAGATTACAAAAAATTGTGCATTGGCAGAGAGGCATTATTGTCAGCCATGAAAGCTTGTGCTGATACACCTGACAGGCAAAATTCGAAACAACATACCAATGAAACTCCCTCCCATTTTATGGACAGGCTGATTGAGGTGGGAGAAATATAATCGGACCTTGATTTAACCATGGAACAGGATATTAGACATATACATAGGCAATTCGTTGAGAATTCCTGCAAAGTAGTCAAAGACTGTTTTAAAATTAACTGCCCAACCTGGGAATCTATGAGTCTTGAGGAATTGAGGAAAGTAGCATCTTATATTTTTAAGGGCCATGCACAAAGACATGAGGAAGACACTGACTCAGTTGGATGCTTTAAAAGCAGAAATTAAAATGCTAAAGGAAAAAATGAAAAATAAAAGAGAGACGATAGCCTCTCTCCAAGAATCTAACTATCAATCCATTATCTGCCAATTCTTTATGAAGAAGGGTCATATAATGATGAACTGTTGAGAATTTCTTAAGAGTAATCGGAAATAATACCCAGTCGAAAGCCAACTATATAAATAACAACAGGAATAATAATAATAATAATAATGATAATAATTCCAGGAATAGCAAATGCTCAGCTGGAAAATCTATAGCTAATGCAAAAATTATTAATGAAGTTCTTTCTGCTCTCCAACTACCCAAAGCCCTAGCTGTAGTTCACTGCTCTGCTCATACAGGTGGCACTGACCCTGTCTCTAAGGGAAATAATCGGGCAGATACTGCTGCAAAGCTAGCAGATATACAAGGGCCTGAATTAATTTTAACATTAACAACCACTGATGACTCAAATTTATCACTTTCCTATGATGAGAAGGAAGTAACAAAATGGAAGCAGAAATTTAAAGCTGAACAGATAAATGGAGTATGGGTGTCTTCTGAAGGAAAACCCCTGCTCCCTAGACACTTTTATCGCCAAATTTGCCAATCTATTCATAAAAATGGTCATTTTGGTACCCAGGGCATCATGGACTCTGTTAAGAGAGTATGGATAGCTCCTGGCATAACCACTATAGCCTCTAAAGTGTGTGCAGCTTGCCCTACTTGCCAAGCATATAACCAACACGCCTTTCGTGGCAAGGCTTTTGGTGGGCGTCCATTGGCTTACACACCTTTTGAGCACCTACAAATTGATTTCATAACAATGCCAAAGGCTGGACAATATAAATTCTGTCTGGTCATAGTGGATCAACTGACCAGGTGGCCGGAAGCATTTCCTACTGCCCGAGCCACATCAGCCTTTGTTGCCAAGGTGCTTTTAAAAGAAATCATTCCTCGTTTTGGTCTGCCTGCACGTATTGACTCGGACAGAGGGAGTCACTTTACTGATTCAGTTTTATCTGAAATATATTCATGCCTGGGGATAACTCCAAAATTCCATGTACCATATCACCCCCAGAGCTCAGGCCAAGTTGAACGGATGAACAGAGAACTTAAAACCATGATTGGCAAATTATGTACTGAGACACATCTAAAATGGCCTGAAATTCTCCCTCTAACTCTATTTTATCTTAGAAGCAGACCTAGGGGAGATCTACACATCTCACCATATGAGATGCTTTTTGGACATCCTCCTATACAGGCTAAACCCTTTTCCCCTGCATATACATCACTATTAGGAGGAGATACTTCTATTGCTTCCTATATACAGGAATTGCAGCAGAAACTGCGCTAACTCCATGAATCTGGAACTGCAGTACAAGCAGGACCAATAGACTTTTCACTGCACGACCTGAATCCAGGAGACAAGGTGTGTATATAAAGAACTTCCAGTGCACTGGGGCAACCCAGCCTTCATGGGATGGCCCGTTTGAAATTTTATTTACCACCCCAACAGCTATAAAGATTGGAGAAAAGGACTCTTGGATTCATTGCTCACATGTAAAGAGGGCATCTTCTATTGAACCTGATTGACTGTTTCCTGTTACCTGCATTGGAGATAACAGTTCATAAACTTAGGAAGCTAATTTTGGAATCATTGGTTTGTCTTGATTCTTTCCCTGATTTTATTTTAATTTTCTTATTGATTTTCCTAATATCTTTTAATAGAATAATTGATATTTTTGTCTTTTCTCATTTCTTGTACTTGAGTACATATAATCACTTAATTTTTTTCATTATTTTTTGCAATGCTATAATTTATATATATATATAT
>NW_025368000.1:0-5527 GCF_016433145.1 Gracilinanus agilis | reverse complement strand
CTCCAAGTCTTGTGGAATTGGCTATTTAAGGCTTTTACAAATTTAGAAAAAGTGAAAATGAGAAATTGGAGAGAGATACTCAATCCTGCCCAAAACTCAGAGATTTTTTTCTCACATTTAAGACCTCTACCCTCCCAACAACCCCCCCCCCACTATTATTTCAGAGCTTTAAATGTAGAAGGGAGCTCAGAGGACATCCAAACTTTCCTCCTCCATCCCTATGCAAGAATCTTCCTCTATAGCTTCCCTGACTAGGGGAGTCCTCCAGCCTTCACTATGGCACCCCCAGGGGCAGGTTGCTACTTCCTTCCTGAGATGATTCATTCCACTATAGCCCAGCTCCCATGATTACAAAAATCCTCTATGATATATAATTAGAATTTATTTATATATTATTTCCCCCAACAGATTATAAACTCCTTGAGAGCAGAGACAATTTTTTCTTTAAATCTCTGTATCCCCAGGCTGTAGTACAATGCTCATCACATATTGCATGCTTAATAAACACCTATTGAATGGAAGGATGGATGAAGGAATGGACGAATTAATGAATGAACGATATTCTTAAAGGCAAACGCTATGTCTAATTCATCTTTTTGTTTTGTTTTGTTTTAAACTACCTTCCATTTTAGAATCAATACTGTGTATGGGTTCCAAGGCAGAAGAGCAGTAAGGGCTAGGCAATGGGGGTCAAGTGACCTGTCCAGGGTCACATAGTGAGGAAGTGTCTGAGGCCAGATTTGAACCCAAGACCTCCCGTCTCTAGGTCTGGCTCTCCATTCACTGAGCTGTTCACTGCTCCCGTGTTTAATTCATCTTTATGTTTTCCATCATTTCTTATATTTCAGTCAATCTAGAAGCATTTACTAAACACATACTGTGTTCCTGGCACTGTGCTAGGCTTTGGGGATGCTAAGACCCAGGGAAACAAACACTCCCTACTTTGAAGGCGCTTACACGTTAGAGGACACAATATGTATGTATGAAATGGATGAGGGCCCAGGCCTCTGCCCTTTCTTGTCCCAAGCCAAGACAATAAAGAGGCTTGGTGAGCTCACTTCCAGACATACCTAATAGAGGCCCTGCCCCTGACTCCTTAGCACTGCAAGTTCCCTCTGATTATTTACTGTAATCATATTATATGATGACAAAAAGGCTTTTTATTGGCTGCTGAGCCAAAGCTGTGTGTGCCTTCAAAGAGTTCTAGCTCATGATCTCTCCCTCTCTCTTCCTCTTCCATCTCCTCCAGCCCCAACCAGGTCCCCGTGTATTTATGAATGCATAAAAACCTGTTTCTTTTGTCTCTTTTTGTTTATTCTTTCTGGATCTTAGGAGTCAAAATTGACCTTGGGAGCTTTGAAATGTTGGAAAAGCCATCAAAGGTGCCCTCAGAGTAGCTAGCTAAGACCAGAGACCCCCAGAGGAGGGTGCCCGGGGTCTGATGGCTGAATTTAATGAGGAGGCAGATCTGAGGAGGGACCTACCTGACCTAGCCTGGCACTGGATGAACCTGATAGCTAACTAGCTGAGCAAGGAAATGACTTGTCCACTAAGTATACCACACTCAAAAATGAACTTGGTGGGGATTCTGAAAAGAGAGAAAAGAAGGCTAAGCCAACATTATTATTGTAAGATTCAAGTTTCAGTTGGATGAGGTTATTATTAACAGGAGAAAAGGGGCACTTGGGTGGCTCAATGGATAGAGAGCCAGGCCTGAAGATGGGAGGTCCTGGGTTCAAAACTGACTTTAGGCATTTCCTAACTGTGTGACTCCGGGAAAGTCACTTAATCTCCATTGCCTGGGCCTTAACACTCTTCTGCCTTGGAACCAATATACAGTATTGATTCCAAGATAGAAGGTAAGAGTTTTAAAAAATTGAATTATCCAGTGGAATTGCTTGTTGGCTACAGAAGGGAAGGGTGGGAGGAGGGGAGGGAAAAAACATGAATCATGTAACCATGGAAAAATATTCTTAATTAATTAAAAATTTTCAAATAAAAAATGAGTTAGACATAGTGTCTGCCATTAAGGATATCCCTGTTTTCTGCTTTGGAACCAATATACAATATTGATTCCAAGACTGAAGGTAAGAGTTTAAAAAACAAAAAAGAGAGGCAGGCTTTTAGTTAACCAAAAGGGGCAAGAGGAATGGCCCTGAGTCCTGAATAACAAAAATTAATTAAATGGATTTTTGAGAGTCCCTTAGATGGCAAGGATGTTAAATCAAACAAAACTTTAAAGGAATTAATTCAGACTATTCAATCGAAAGACCAGTACTGAAGCTGAAGCCTAAGTATTTTGGCCACATAACGAGAAGACAGGATTCATTGGAAAAGACTGATGGTGGGTAAGATTGGAGGCAAAAGACAAAGGGGATGCCAGAGAATGAGATGGAGAGATAGTGCCATAGAAGCAATAAATGTGATTTTGGGCTGACTTTGAGAGAGAGTGGAGTGGAGAACAGAAGGGCCTGTCTTGCTGTGGTCCATGAGATCACTGAGTCAGACACAACTGAATAATGATAAAAGGGAATCAAAAATTCTATAGCATTAACATGCATCTTATACCACTTTTGTCACAAAGTTTTCAGCTTCACCTCCAACACATCTCTTTTCATTGCCCTTTGGGTTACCATACTTCTGATTCTTCCAGGAGTCCCTTCCTCTCTAAGGTGTTCTAGTATTATCCAAATCAAAGATCTTGAGAGCCAAGTATTTGGAAGAACCCTTCTTTTCCAAGCTTCTTGACGATGCTCTTTTTCCTTCTCTGTTCTCTCCTGTTTAGACACTGAGCCCCACTTTCATCCCTACCCTGAAAGAAGAAACCCTCGGAACCTTGTTATCCTTGGAACTGCTAGATGACTTGGACCTTGCTAGATCCCCTTCAGAGCAGATGTGGATGTTCCAACAACTTGGAATACAAATAAAAACCTTCCAGTAGGTTGTTAAGAAGGAGAAGCTTCTTGCCTTAGCATCTGTCCTACTGTCATACCCTTTAGATCCCTGAGTATGACCATCTGACCTTACAATACACCCCAAGAATTCCTGGACCTTACCATCTATCCTACAACATGTACCTTTAGGACTTCTGAACTTTTCCATCCTTCCTACAGCAGAACTGTCTCTCTAGATTTGTCTCTTCCAAATGGAGTACTTGAGCACAGACCATTTTACGTTTCTATTTCTATCCCCAGTGTTTAGTACAAAGGGTGGCATTCCCTAAGTGCTTCATAAATGCATTTTCATTTGTTATGCTGCTCTAACATTCAGTCACATAATAACTCCTGGTGAATGCTGGATTTGAAAAGATGGGCTCTTGAGGCAGGAAGCAACTTGAGATAATCGAAATGATCACCCAACACAATAGGAACAAGTTGGTAATGCAAGGGATAGCGTGCTAGGCTTACAGGAATGAAGAATTAAATTCAAATTCAGCCTCAGATATGTGTGACCTTGAGCAAGTCACTTAAATTTATTTTTGCCTCAGTTTCCTTTACCTGTAAATTGGAATAATAATATCCTCCTTCCTCCCACGGTCATTGTGAGAATCAAATTATATAATAATTAAAAAACCCTAAACACAGTTCCTGGCACATAGTAAACACTATATAAGTATTAGCTATTTTTATTCTTCAGCCCCCTGTCTTCCTCTGCAGTTCTAGCCTGAGCTCACTGTCTATCTTCTGTTTCTAAGCCATAGATATACCAAAGGACTAAAAAAAAGGAACAGTAGTTCCTTCCCTCAATGAAAATTTAGAGTCTCCTGATGGGAGGGCAAAGCTGGAGGGAGTGTGAACAAACCTATGTAGGTTTTTAAATTAATATCCAATGTTTTAAGTATTGTATTTTATAAAGTTTATTAATAGTAACTAACAAAAAGCTAAAGTCAAAAGACAATTAACTAACTTAGTTACACTCCTGGAGAAGAGAGAAAGAGAGGCGGAGCCTCAGAACTTATATACAATAAGGAAAACTCAAATTGTGTAAAAGGGGAAAGCATTCTGGGTAATAAAGAAAGGAATTTTGGGTAATGTAGTTTTAGGGGTTCAAGATATTTCCAACTATACGCCTACAAGGTGGGCAAATACATAGGAAATACACACGAAGGCTGTCCCAAACCTATGCATGTTGTAGTTTACAGAATAAGAAAGTAAATTTTAAAAAGAACTCTGCTTTTCAAAGCAAAGCACAATTTCCAATAGAATCCATGTAGATTTTTAATATTGCAACATTTCAAATCCTCCATTGAGTCAGCAGGAGTTTTATTATATACCAGGTGCCATGCTAGAAGCTGGATATGCAGAGATCTAAAAGAACTGTCCTTCCCCTCAAGGAACTTACATTCTGATCATTAGACTGTAAACTCCATTATGAATCCAAGGCTTAGCACAGTAATTCCCTCATAGCTGCCCTTTAATAAGTGTGTGTTGATTGACTAACTTTTTCTCTAGAGACTTCCAAACAGGGTCTGTGGGTGAGGTGAGAGGGGAAATATTTAAAGCAAATGTCACATTCTCCAGGTTCTCCAATTGGTTAACTCAAGTCTGAATCTGAGGCTGTTTTAGTAGTTTCAGGAACTAATCAAATATAATAGCTAGGTCTCTAAGAGCTCCCTAGCAGACAATTTCTGGCAGAACATTAAGGAAACTGAGTTTATTCAAAGGCCAATTATAGAACTTTATTTGCACTGGTCAGCATATGGATTAATGATTCTCCCAATATACACCTTTCCCTTCCAGTGGAACTTCCAACAAGTTCAAAGTGAAAATGGGGATCAGCTAAGTGGCTTGGTAGATTGAGAGCCAAGCCTAGGGAAGTCCTGGGTTCAAATCTGACCTCAGGTACTTCCTAGCTAGGTGACCCTGGACAAGTCACTTAACCCTGCCCAATACCTAGCCCTCACCATTCTTCTGCCTTGGAATCAATACATAGTATTGATTCTAAGATGGAAGGGAAGGGTTTAGAAAAAAAAAATGAAAATGTTTCTAATTACTTTACTAAGTGGTTTCTTGTAGACTTTTAGATGTTTTAGGTGGGGTCAGTCTCTTTTTTCATTTGAGGTCATGATCCAGCTAAATTAGAATGCAAAGTTGGAGAAAGAGCTGGAACCATAACAGCATAATAGCCAATTCTAAACACACACAGAAAGGAGTGGAAAAATTCTTTCCTAATATGTTGACCACATTCCTACCCCAAAGAAGCTCTGTTTAGAAAGCATGAGTTATGATATAATGAATTCTTGGTTATAGAATGACAGCATGGTGAAGCAGATGGGGCCCTGAACTTGGAGTCACAAGATCTGAGTTTGAATCCTAATTCTGCTCTTTACTACCCATATGACTTTGGGCTAGTCACTCCTTTCTCGGAGCCTCAGTTTCCTCATCTGTAAAGTGAGAGTTGGACTGGATGATTTCTAAGGACCCTCCCAGTTCTAGATCCATGATCTCTAATGGTAGGGAAATGAGACATTCTAATTAATTTTATATTTGATTACTTTAGTTCCATAAGCTACATTTAAATTTATATG
>NW_025367999.1:0-8177 GCF_016433145.1 Gracilinanus agilis | reverse complement strand
TATATATATATATATATATAGTTTTTCTTTCATTAACAAATGTATGTAAGAACACATTATTTCACTGGAAAAGAGCTATAAAAATGAGAATAAAAACCTAGAAACATCAAAACATGAAAGAAATCACTGAAATTAAAGTTCTCAAAATCAGAGATGAAACTGAAACCCATACCTCAAGTAGATTGTACTAACAAATAACACTATGAACTAAAAAATAGCTACTAGACTATGAGCTAGTTTGATATTTGAAAAGAAGACCAAATCTCCTAAAAATTGTGGAAAAGACCTCTCAATGAATGAAAATAAAATACAACAAATTTTGGTAACTATTTTGCCCAAATATTTTCCAATGTAACTGACAACTTAAATGAATGGTACAACTTACAAAAAAATGCCTAGATTTTTTTTTAAACCCTTAACTTCTGTGTATTGACTTATAGGTGGAAGAGTGGTAAGGGTAGGCAATGGGGGTCAAGTGACTTGCCCAGGGTCACACAGCTGGGAAGTGGCTGAGGCCGGGTTTGAACCTAGGACCTCCTGTCTCTAGGCTTGGCTCTCAATCCACTGAGCTACCCAGCTGCCCCAAAAATGCCTAGATTAACAGAAAAAAATACAAATTTTCGATAATCCAATCTCAGAAAATAAAGTAGAAAAGCCACAAATGAATATACAATGAAGAAGAAAATACTCCTGGACCAGAACATGTGAAAATTAATGATAAGCATTCAAATAATGATTAACTATAATATTACATACAATATTTAGAAAAATAAGCCTTTAGCTCAATTTTTTTCTGGTAGACAAATATTGTACTCCTTTAAACCAGGAAGTTATAAAGCAGAGAAAAGAAACTAACAACTAATATTTCTAATGTCTATTGAAAGAAAACTATAGATCAAATAATAGAGTAAAGTATGCTTTTGGTGGCTACTCATTCGATTAGCCTTTTGTACAGTTACTCTTAACTCCTACCAACACTAGCTCACAAAACTCAGCCTACTTTCATGCTGACAAATTTGACTAGATTTCCAGAGAATTATCAAGATAACACTATTATATTTAAAATCTAAACTCTCTCATGTTCCTAGGGATGACCATTATAGAGTTTAATACCTTCATAACTAGAACCAGAACCAGAAACATTAATACTAGGCTGAAGCTACATTCTTTTAAGTTTGCAGTTCAACCTCACTCTTTGGTTGAATTAATGAGAAAGCCTATTTATCTGTATAAAAGGGGCACAAGCTCATCCTGGGAGGACCCCAGAAGCCTTCTTCTTGTCCCTCATGACTCCTGGTGTCCAGAAGATTTGCTTCTACATAGACTGAGGTCATTTGCCAAATCAGAGGGACTCAGAAAAATGACATCAAAGAAGCTAAAAGTTTGGGTTCTAAAAGGAAGGAGACCTCTTTTGCTCAGAACCTTGGAGAGAAGTGGCTAAAAGAGGCTTCTTAGTGTACTAGGTAGCAAGTTCTCTTTCTATCCCTGAACCACAGTGAAAGGTGGTTCATCTGTAGTGGGACAAAGCAGCAAGCTCAGGGGATACATCTAAAAGAGAGCAAGCTCAGGCAAATGCTGGCTAGGTGAAGAGGTCTGAGAACAGAATAGCTGGCCACATGTGACTGGTGACTTTTCTTTCTCTGACTCCCTCTTTGAATTTATTTAATAAATAATTATATATTAAGATACAGTTTCTAGAGAATTTTAACATTAATTGGGGAGACTACTCTCTTGCTATTTTCAAAGATAAAGTACTTTGAAATCATAAACATAAACACTATATAATATGATAAGAAAATATTAAAAGATTCATAATAATACATACGTTAAAGCAAATGCAAGAACAATAAGTGCATTACAATTGATATATAAACATGAGTCATATTCTCCCCTCATTGCATTCGATATCTGTGGGGGAGAATGAAAGCACTGATACAGAAACCTGAAAGGAAAGTACATGAGAAGAAAATAAACAATATACTTAAGGTAACTGGCAAGTTTGTACTGCTAACTGTGATATTAATGATCCATTCTGGAACATATTGCAGTAGACGAAGTTGCTTCTCTAATAACTGCTCCCTTTATCTTCCCTGCTCTCCAACTCAGCAAATTTTTTTCCCAGTCAAACTTGCAGCAAAATAGTTACAAATCCTATCTTTCTCATCTCATTCTCTCAAACAAGAGTGTCAGCACAGAATGAGATGTATTTATGAGAAAATTCACACACATTGAGAATCACTGGCCTGACTAATTTCAGAATATTTTTACTAATTTTATGATTTTGTCTTAACCATTTTTCTAACTCATAACTTGCCAAATAATAGTATAATTGGGTTAGCATAACACATGACCCACTCACCAATATGAACATTAATAACTATTGAAGTGAAGAAACTGTTTATATATAGACTTCTGCTCCCATCACAAACGTGAATGTAAAAGATATCTTGTGATCTAAGAATTTGAAAAATAAAATAGACAAGAGCCATCTGTGAGCTTTCTTTTATCACTCATCCAAGAAGGGTACCTCCTCCCAGAATAGACAAAAGATCATAGATTTGAGATTTGAAGGAAACTTAAAAGTCATTTATTACCTCATTGTACATATAAGCAAATTAAGTATAATAGATATTGTCATTTGTCCAAGTTCACATCAACATTACGGAACTCCAAATCCATTTTTTCTTCCATGGCTGCACTCTGGTTGCTTTTCCAAAGCTGTCTTTCTGAACATCTTACCCAACCACCTTAGGACAGCTCCAGCCACTGGAAATCAATAAGGAATTGTCTTGTTCTTCTCATAATCAGCTTTCAGGATCAGAGGATATTTGTAAAACTAAATAAGAAACTCCCCTAAACAACCATCGACACTTTACATTAATGAAAAAAAGGTCATTTTAAAAAAGAAAATGTTGAATTATTTCTAGATTGGTTGTCCTTCAGGCCCTTTTAATTCACACTTAAGAACATGTTTTCCATTAAATTCTTCAGTTAGCCCCACAAATATAGACACACGTTTGTGCAGGAAAATACGCACAGATATCTTCTCTGTCAACTTTCCACATTTTCCTCTGATTTTAATCCTACCAAGAAAGAGAAAAAAAATGACATCAAGTGGCATTCCTATCCATAACAACCAGGAAAAAGAGAAAGACTAGTTAGGGTCAAGAAGAGCAAAGCAATCTTCTATATACTTATTTTTATTTTTATTTTCTTTCTGCAGTGATATTGTAGAGTGAAATGAATGACAAGGAGTAACTATATCACTTGGATGACTGAGTCTTGTCATTTCTGATTTGGAATTTGCACCTATTTCAATGATCTATTATACAATCAATTAGATTTAATTATTGAAGCAATAGCAGTACCTTGCTCTGGCTATTTAGCCTACTGAGCCCCACCCTCACCCCAAATAAATCTTCCTCTGGTCTTTAATTCCCTAACTACTGGTATTAATATTTCCCATAACAGAATCAGAGATGCTTAATATATCATGTATTACAGCATCATTTTTCCCATTCTTTCTTATACTTGAATGACCTCAGTACTAGAATGGATTTTTTTCTTCTTGAAGTCAGCTCTGCCACTTGAGTCTCAAATGATGGTATTATGGTAGCACTAGGGATCCCAAATAGAGTCTATTTTTGGATGATTCTCAAACTTCATCACTTTTCAAAGGTGACAGAAGAAAGTAGGCCATGTCTAATCTTAGGTAAGATTTGAATGAAAAAATTACTCTTTTCATAAAATATAGAAAATGTAATATCTAAAATGAATCATAAAATCTGTAGGTGAAGGCAAAGAATAATTACTAATGGAGCAAAATTTTCAATAGGAAGTATAATACCTTTTTATTATAAAACTTAAAGAAAAAACTCTTTTGAATTACTTGTTAGTTCTCTCAAAGTCATTCTTCAATCCTCTTCACCCACTCAATGAATAAAATATTATCTTTTATCTCATCTGAAATGCATGAATCATGTTTGACAAAAATATTATTTTCTATGATCTCAAGGTAATTTGATTTTCCAAGACTCCACAAATAACTTAGTAAATTTTTAAGCTGTTTTCAACAGATAATTTGATTCTGATTTTGCCAGTGTTTGGAAAGCCAGTTACTCAAGGAGACTTCCATCTTTAATATTGCCTTTGTAGGATTGAGTTCCCTGAGGAAACTGAGATAATCTCTGCCAATTCCATAATTTTATTTTGTTTTATTTTTTGCCTTTATGTATTTTACAATTCTCTGTGAAGCTGGTTCTTATTCCACCTTGTATCTTTTGAGGATTTTCCATTTCCGAGAGCTCTCATTGACTTCATAAAGAAAAGCTAAAGAGTGATAATTAATGGAATAACATACCCTTAAAACACTCATTTTGCCAAATATTTATTATATGCTTGCTGTCTAGGAGGCATTTAGGGAAATCAGATGATTGAGTAAGACCCAGTATCTGCCCTCTGGAAGCCTATAGTGTGATGAATAATATAAGAAATATAGTTTTAAGGATAATTATAAATAATGTACTATTATTAGGAAGTTATCCCTCCAGAAATGTGGTGCAAGAGCCTTAGGGGGAGATTACAGGAAATTATATTGTTAATTGAGATAAAAAAAAGGCTAGATTAAGAGGGAAAATTATTTCTAAAACTCAAACATTGCCTTTGAGCAGTTAATTTTGGGTATAGTCTAAATGTTGAAACAATGAATAATGCTCTAAACACAATCATATCAATGGAAGAAAATTCTTGATTGGTTTTTGTATTAACATTTTTCCTACTTTTCAAATATTTTTTTAAAAATTATTACTTAGCATTTATTCTCTTAAAATATTAAGTACTTATTGGTACTGTAATGCAAAAGATGCAAGAGAGGCTTTTGCTCTTGCAGGGGGCCAACTGAAAACTTGTGGCAGTTAGAAGCCTTAGAATTCTGAGAGCAGTGAGTTCGTTCCTGAGGCTTGAACAGAGCAGAAGGACTAACTAGAGCTCTGCTTGGCTTTCTGTTTTGCTTTTGGTCTGTGCTTTGTCTCTGGGCAATTTGAACCTAGTTAATTTCTCTGGACCTCTCCCTGACCTTCTCTATATTATTTCCCTGTTTCCCTGCCTGTTCCTGGGGCTCTGGGAAACAGGGTGGTTTTGGGGTTTTTAGCAAATAGACTTTGTGGATTTAATTTTCCCCGATAGGCAAGTAGGACATCCTTGAATTCAAACTATCCCTTTAGTATTGCCTCTACTTTAAAAGCAGCCAAATCTTCCCTGGCTGAGAGAAGCAGGTCCTCTCCCAGTCTAACCCATTCCTGTGACCCTCCCGGATCTTGAGTTTCTCCCTAGCGGCTGTCAGAAACCCCAAACCCCTCTCTCCTTCCTGACCAACCCTGAACATTAATAAATCTCTTTGTTACCTAATCAAAACCTCTGGAGAATCTTTGTGTTGAGAATTAGGCAAGGGCTGAAGGGGAAGAAATTATTCTCTTTATTTCTTGAGGGAAAATGGAGACATCCATCTTGGGAGGAAGTACTTGCCCAACACTTCCTCCTGAATCCCTTCAGTTTCACTGACAGGAAAGAGTCTTGTGACTCCTCCTTTGAGGACTTGAGAAACTGACAAGAAAGCCCTCAAGTCAGATTTCAATCATTTCTGACTGGCCCTATTCCTTGTGTCTATAAAAGTAACTTTCCTGCGTAGAAGGGTTCAGCCTATTTCCACTCAGTATTCTCTGTCTCTAACTTGGGTGTCTAGCCTGTGTTAGCTGCCTCTCCTGAACACCTCACCCTGTACCTTTACCATCCTAATACCTCTTTGTCCATTCCTCCCTAAACTCAGCCATCCCATTCATTCCTCTCCTATCACATTGATCACCCTTACCCCTCTGTCACTCATCAAGGGTAGGAGAGCAACCCCCAACTTTAGTGTGTCCCCTTTTATCCATCACAGTACTTGATGAATGAAAAGTATTTATTTTGGAGGGAAAAGATCTGAGATCTAATTGTAGCTTTAACACTTCTTCCCTACATGTCCTCATATAAGACTGTTCTGTACACTAGTTTCTTCTAATATTTAATGAAGGGATTAGAATTAATTAGACTTCTGAAACTATTTCTTATCATTGACCCATTTTGACAATGTGACTCAGTACCTGAAGGCATGAGAATATAGTAGTAATAATCAATGTGACTCAGTACCTGAAGGCATGAGAATATAGTAGTAATAATAAGAAACTTATTTAGTATAATCAATAAACATTATTTGTAATGAGGATGTTAGAAGTCTTTCCTATAAGGATGACCATTATGCACAAATATTATTTAATATTGTACTAGAAATGCTAGCAATCTCAATAAGACAAGAAAAAGGAATTCAAGGTATTAAAATGGACAGAGGCAAAAAACAGTTTCTTTTATTATAAGATACATATAGAAATACATATTTTGGTTATATACATATACAGTCACAAAATCAACTAAAATTCATTAAAACCAGCAATAATATCAGCAAAGTAGCAGGATGTAAATAAATCAACAAAAATCATCAGAATTTCTATGTCACTAACAATATTCTACAAGAAGAGATAAATGGTAAGAGACAACACAGTAAACACAGATAAAATAAAATCCCTAGAAATATATTTGCCAAAACAAACCAAGAAACTTTATGAACAAAATTATAGAACACTTTTTTTATAATTAAAGTTAGATTTATGGAAAAGGCAAAATACTAATTGTTCATGGAAGGGAAGAGTCAATATATCTGAAATGACAATTTAAGCTAAACTACTTTACTTATTCAATGACATCTCAGTTATATCATTAAAAATTTTATTGAACTAGAAAAAATTTTATTGAACTAGGTGGAAAGACAAAAGATCAAGAACATCAAAGGAATTAATGGAAAAAATGTAAAGGAAGGAAGCTTAACAGTAGCACATTTTGAACTATATTATAGAGAAGTATGATCAAAGCTAAACAGTATTGGCTAAAAAATAGAAGAGTATTGGAACAGAACAAAGATACAATAGTTATAAAAAGATTATAATAGCCTTGTGTTTGACAAAAGTAAAGATCAAAGTTTTTAAAATAAGAACTCACTTTTTGGTGAAAGTTGCTGGGAAAACTAAAAAGCAGTCCCAAAGAAATTAGGTATCATACCTTTTACAAATATAAAATCACAATGGAACATGACATAGGCATAAAGGGAAATATCCTAAGCAAATCTGAAGAACAGGGAACATATTATGCACTAGATTTATGAATAGTCAAAAACGTTATGAGTAAATAAGAGATAGAAAGCATTGGAAAATGGAAATTTTTAAATAGATTAAATTGAGAAGGTTTTGTACAAATAGAATAAATGTAGCCATAATTAGAAGGAAAGTAGTAAGTTGGGAAAATTATATTTCATCCAATAGAGGTTTCATATATAACATGTATTTGATAAAGTCTTCTATATATAACATATATAGAAGACTTTATCAAATACATGAGAATGCAAGCCATTTTTGATAAATGGTGAAAAGATATGAACAGACATCATGAAGAAATCAAAGCTATATAACTATATGAAAGGTGCTCAAAATCATTATTGATTAGAAAAATGAAAATCAAAACATTCTAAGATATCATCTCAAACCTATTAGGTTGACTAAAATGATAAAATGGTAAAATAAAAAATGTTGAAGACGTGAAAAAAACAGGGACAATGTTGTTGGAAACATGAATTGATGCCACTATTTTGCAGAGCAATCAAGAATTATGCTGAACGAGCTATAAAACTGTGAACACCTTTTGACCCAGCAATACTATTATTATATTTATTTACTAAAGTGATCAAAGAAAAGAAAAAATACCTAAATATTTTGAAATATTTATAGCAACTCTCTTTGTGGTGGCAAAGAGCTGAAATTGAGGGAATGTCCATAAGTTGGGGAATGGCTATACAAGTTTGGCATATGATTGTGTTGGAATACTACTGCACCAGGAGAAATGAAGAACAGGTTGTTTTGGGGGGGAAAATTTTAAAAATCTACATGAAACAAAGAAGAGTGAAATGAGCAAAACAAAGAGAACATTATATACAATAACAAAAACATTGAATAATGTAGTATATGTTCACCTGCAAAGAAAAATCTGATAATTAGAAATAAGTAAAAATGGTGGTATATATATATATATATATATAT
>NW_025367998.1:0-6958 GCF_016433145.1 Gracilinanus agilis | reverse complement strand
CTCTCTCCTTTTCCTTCTCATTCTCTCTCCTTCTCCTTCTCTTTCCCTTTCTCCTTCTTCTTCTCTCTCCTTCTCCTTCTCCTTCCTTTTCCTTCTCTTCCTTCTCTCTTCTTCTCCTTCTTCTCTTTCTCCTCCTTCTCCTCCTTCTCCTCCTCTTTCTCCTCCTCCTCCTCCTCCGTTCTTTTCCTCTTCTTTTTCCTCCTCTTTCTTCCTTTCTTCCTCCCCTATCTGGGGCAAGGTGACAAGCCAGGATAGTGGTGGGGAGCAAAGCACACAATCTGGGTGGATGAGACACAGCACATAGTCTCTAAAAGGTTCACTATCACTGGTGTAGACCTTTTATGCTTTAGCTAGCAAGGAAGCCTTTCCAATGATGGTCTTGAGAACAGCTTCACTAACCTCTTATAGGAAAACCACCCCAGCAGACATAGGATAAGGAGAGATGAGAAAGTATGGAATTGTTTTCCTGAGTAATGAGATAGGCGAACCATTATAGAGGAATTAAGGGATTGCCTTGTGGAAGTTGAAGTTGAATAATATGAATTTATAAGGCACAAAGTCAGTGTGGTTTATATGACTTTCTCCAGTACTATTCAGCAACATGTGAGTAGGAATGAAGGAAGTAAATGGTGGGAGTCTTTCAGGATTGAAATTTGACAAGAGGTGAGCAGAGATAAGACAAGGTGAGGGGCCAGGGGAAGGGTGAGGGATTCAAGAATATATATAAGACAGTGTTGGAGCAGAATTGGCTAATCCTTGAGTCATGATTCTCCAGGGATCCCTATTAGATTAACCCACATTGCTGTCTCCAAAGCTTTCATGTCAATACAGGCAGCCTGGTATTCTGTACAAAGCTTCAGATTTGGATACTATCTGTGGTTTTAGACAAGCGATCTCCTCCTGTGAGACTCAGTTTTTCCATCTGTAACATTAGGCTTTTGGGCTAGGATGCTCTCCAAGGCATCTTCATATTCTGAATCCTATGAAAAAGAATTCAGAACTTAATTTGAATACTTCAAATTATCCAAGATTCATTAGGGTGGACACTCACAACTGCAAACTGAAATCCCTTCCCCTCCATATCTTCAGTTTTCATTAAGCACAAAAAACAAAAGTTATCTGGCATCCAGTCCTCTCATGGTGAACCTCTCAGCATTCGACAAGTTGAATCTTTAGTCATGCACAGAAATAATAATAATTAATTTTTTCAGCATTTTAAAGGTTGTGAAACACTTTGTAGATACATTGAGGTCATCAGTGGAGCTCCTTCTTCCATTTGCTCTTTGGAGTTGAGCAAGGCTCCTTCATGTTTCATGTGTTCTCCAGGTGAAGCATTTTCCATGGAGTGGAGCATACATCCTTGCCCTCTTTGATGGACCTACAATAAGGCCTTGTCTGAAGACTTTGTCAGTAAAAACAAACAACCCAAACTCCAAATCAGAAATTTAGGAACCAACAAGGTGTTTATTTGGTTTGCCAGAAGAGTCTCTGAAGGAACAAAAGGACAAATCGTATATAAGTTTTAGCTTAGGTAGGAGGTAAATTTGGTACAGGGCACTTCTGGATTAGACAGGGCCTTTTGCTGGGAGCTTACAGAGAAGGAATAGGGGATGGAATATCCTTTCATTAGACAGAGCCTGTTACTAGGGCTGTTAACAGGAAAGAACTCTTCTTCAGCTTAGCTGACTCTTCTAAACCCTCCCTAATAGATAGGACTGTCTTTGCTGTTTGGGCAGTTCAGGAAGATCAAAGACAAGTTGGGAGTTGTAATATATACAGAGTAAAGAGCAAGAGAGAGGAACCACAGTCAAAATGGAGTTGCTTTAGTTTTCCTGACAATCCCATAATTCATTGTCCTCTAGCTGAAGGGCGTAGTTGATCCTTTGAATCCCATGATGGAGGAACCATGCCAAAGAGGATTGGCCACAGTGCAGGAAGAACAGCTGATGATAGTCTTTACAAGGAAAGATAATTTCTACTGTATCATTCTCTTTCCTTCTCCCAAGCTTGTTGGGACTCAGGTAACCTCTCCCTTAGACTTCCATTGAGGCAAGACAGAGGAGACCTCACTGCTTTGGACATTGAATCTAGAAAGAAATCTGCTTCTCTCTTTTGGAGATACCCTATATCTGAGCCAAACTGGAGTTTTTCTCCAGACCTTTGGGTTGGAGGCATAAAAAACTAGAGAGTATGAGAAGAGCCTGATCCGTTCTTTTTAAGGCCAGGATCCCCCAGGATCAAGCTAAGTTTTCGAGCCTAGAATTAGGGACTCTTGGTTAGAAAAGTCCCCCTTTCTCCCAACCATCTTCTTCCCTCCCCCCAGACCATGAGTTTGCTTACATTGACATTAAGCTCAATTGATCCTCACAGCAACCTTCTGTAAATAGGGAATATAAGCCTGGGTTTTATAAGTTTCCAAGAAATTCAAAGGCAGGAGTGTCAGGAAGGAAGAGAGGCCATGCTCACTGTTCAAAGTAAAAACCGTTTGCCACAGGTGAGACTTATGTGTCTCAGAGAGGTTCATAGGCTGCAGAGTTTGGGAAGTATAACACTTGACCAAGATCACACAGGAAGTATCTGAACAGGATAAGAATCCAGTTCTTTTGACTATTAATTTTTGTATTATCTCTGCTATAAAAAATGTCATTAATTAAGCACCTTAAAACTTCCTTCCTTCCTTCCTTCCTTCCTTCCTTCCTTCCTTCCTTCCTTCCTTCTTTCCTTCCTTCCTTCCTTCCTTTCTTTTCTCCTTCCTTCCTTCCTTCCTTTCTTTTCTCCTTTCTTCCTTCCTTCCTTCCTTTCTTTCTTTCTTTCTTTCTTTCTTTCTTTCTTTCTTTCTTTCTTTCTTTCTTTCTTTCTTTCTTTCTTTCTTTCTAGATGCTCACACATGTATATGCTTACATGCATGTATGGCTCTGTTTATGCACGTGCATACACATATGTAAATATTTAGCTACACATGCACACAGGCACAGGTGTACACACATATACGTACACATATTTATAACGGCACCATGTGACACATATGTATATCCCTACATGTGTGTACACATGATGTTTGCACATATGTGCACCTACTTATATATTTATATATGCTTATATGTTTGTGGATACATGCATTCATAATACACACATGTACACATATATGCACTGCAATATGTGCATATATTTATTCACATATACGTGCATGTTTATGCATGTCTGCATGCACACGTGTATATATTTGTCATATGCTCATATAATGCATTTTTAGCTGCAGTGTACTTGTATGTTTGTGCACACACAACATTTATACACATGTATGCTCATATACATATATACTTGTATATTTTTACATACATCTATGCTCCTATATGTATCTGCTTTTATATATCTGCACAGTGTGCAATGTACATGTGTGCTTATATGTTTGTAATACATATATACATACATGTGCTCATTTGGATGCATTCCTGTTCATGAGATGCTTGGGTTTGCCTGGGAGGATGGTTATGGTACCTCCATCTTCCTTGTGGAGAATCCACAGTGTTCCCTTCCCTGCGTTCCCCACACATCAGGTCCCACTGAAGCAGAGCTAATGTTATTTGACCCTTCAAAGGGTCAAAACTACTTCCCAAATCTCTGTCTGCTGCCATCATCACTCCCAGCAGATGAGGATTTGGAAGCCACCTGGTTTTTCGTTGCTTGCAATCAGGCATAGGTCACACATGAAAATATAAGGAGACAAAAACCCAATTGGAATACATCCAAGTAAGAGCCAGCTTTGGCTGCTTTTGGCTAAGGGGAGGGGACTCAGACCTCTCTTTCTTCTGTTGATTCCTTCCCAAAATGAGTAAGAGGAAGAGTGGGGCAGAGAGAGAATGTCCCATACTTTCCAATGACCGCCCTCCAGCAATGCTAACTGCTGAAATTCTCAGAGGAAGTGAGACAGGCAAATCACAGGGAGTAAATTCTCCTCTTAACCCTGCCTTTCACTCTTCTCATGTGGCATCCAAGATGGAAGATAAGCTCTTATTTTTCTGGCTTCTTTCTCTCATAGCTGCCAGATATTTAGGTTTTAAAAGTTGTTACCATATTGGGGGATTCTAGGGCAGAGTCTATCTGGCCATTTCTACAATCTGGCTTCTCTTCTAACAATGCTTTCCAGGCACAAGCCTGGGAGCCAAGGGGGTTACACTAGGTCATGCATATGTAGCAGTAGATTCAATTAAATTCAGCAAATGATTTCCCCACAGAAACCTGGGAAGTGAGAAATAGAAATAATATTATTCCCCATTATACAGGTGAGAAAACTGAGGCTCAAAGAAAGGTCAGTGACTTGCCAACATCACACAGCTAATTGCTTTAAGAATAAAACTGAAGCCCAGCTCTTCTAACTTCATATCTTATGCTGCATCCTAGGTTCCACAGCTAGAGTAATAGAGCTTGCAGGGAGCCTAGGTCTTTGGATTTCCAAGTCCAGAGTCAGGACAGGGACTCTGCTTTTCTCTCTCAGTGTTTAGCACAGGACAAAGTACACAGAAAGCTAGGTCCACAGATAAAAGCACCTGGGTTCAAATCTGTCCTCAGACACTTCCTAGCTGTGTGACTCTGGGTCAGTCACTTAATCCCAATTGCCTAGCACTTACCACTCTTCTGCCTTGGAACTGATACTTAGTCTCGATTCTAAGACAGAAGGTAAGTGTTTAAAAAAACTTATTGCATACAGTTTAATAGGGAACCTAGAATCCTGATTCTAGATTCAGGCAAACAATCCATGGATGGATGGATGGATGGATGGATGGATGGATGGATGGATGGATGAATGGATGGATGACTGAATCCCTAAAAACACTGGTAGAGTTGCCAGCGGGACAGAATCTTCTTTGACACCTTAGCTGACATCATAGAAGCCCCAGAATGTAATCACGAAGTATAAAAGATGGCTAAGGAGTTTTCTTACAACCACATGATATTTGAGTAAGTTCATTAATCAACTTGGAAAGACCACAGGGCACTAGCCAATGGATGAAAGCAATCGAAACAGCACAGGAAACATCTTATGATTAGTTAAGAGAAGTAGTCCTGCCCTTTAGGTCTACATACAAAAAGAAACAAGCCCAGCAGTGGATGAATTCTAGTCTAAGTTGGAGAGTGGGAGGCAATTATGGAGAAGACTCCTTTGCCTATGCCAAAGGGGAGCAAGATGGGAAGGGATTTTTTTTCTCCTCTCTCCCTCGCCACCTCCATTGACCATGTCATTGGACCTGCTGGACAACTAGGAGCCATGAGTCAAAACACACACCTGAGGACAGACACAGATATGGAGAGACAATCACTTACTGGAGGGAACAGATTCAAGGAATATGACCCCTTGAAGCAGACATTGAGTTAGATAAAGACTCATAAGTAGATGTAAGGAGTCCACTCAAGCAACCTATTCAGCAAAGTTGCCATAGCTGAGGAGAAGCCGAATGAGGACTGAACAGAGGGAAGGTGTGTCAAGACTTGAAATATCTGGAGGTTGTTTTTTAAACCCTTACCTTCTGTCTTAGAATTGATATTGAATACTGGTTCCAAAGCAGAAGAGCAATAAGGGTTAGGTAACTGGAGTTCAGTGACTTGCCCAGGGTCACACTAGAAAATGTCTGAGGTCAGATTTGAACCCAAGACCTCCTGTCTCCAGACCTGACTCTCTATCCACTGAGCCACCTAGCTGCACCCCCTTTTCCTTTTCCTTTTGCCTTCAATCTTTCTTAACATCAGGACCTTTTCCAGGGTTTTGTTTGAGTGTTTTGTCTTTGCATTATATAGCCAAAGTATTTAAGCTTCGGTTTCAGTATTTGACCTTCCAGTGACTAGTCTGAATTATTTTTCAAGTATTGACTGATTTGATTTCCTTGCTGTCCAAGGGACTCTCCAAAGTCATTTCCAGCTCCACAATTTGAAAACTTTGGTTCTGGGGTGTTCAACTTTCCTTATGGTACAACTCTCTATGTTACTATATGTTACTATATAGCTATATGTTACTACTAGAAAAGAACAGAAAGCTAAAGTAGGCAATCAAAAGAAAATTAGTATAATTAGATAAGACAAACCAACTCATCAGCCATGTTTGACAACATATGTCTCATCTTATACCTGTAGTTCCTGATCTCTCTGTCCAGGGGAGGTAGGTAGGCATCACCATCACTCTACTGATGTGTCTGTAATGATCAGGTATCTTTCACTGTCATTTTCATTTGCGTTATTTTGATCATTATATAAATTGATCATTATTTCACTCTATCAATTCATATAGAATTTCCCAAGTTTCTCTGAATTCTTCATATTTATAGTTTCTTACAGCACAATAATATTCCAACCTACTTATACCCTGGGGGCAGCTAGATAGCACAGTACCAGGGCCTGGAGTCAGGAAGACTCATTTTCTTGAGTCCAAATCTGACTTCAGAGACTTACTAACTGTATGCCCCTAAGTCATTTAAACCCTGTATGCCTTGGTTTCCTCATCTGTAAAATGAGAAGAAGAAAATGACAAACTACTCCAGTGTCTTGGTCAAGAAAACTCCAATTCAAATCTGGTCTTAGACACTTCCTAGCTGTGTGACCCTCAGCAAGTCATTTAACCCTCATTGCCTAGCCCTTGCCACTTTTCTGTTTTGGAATTTATACTAAGGCAAAAGATTGAGGGAAGAAGGAAAGAAGGAAGGAAGGAAGGAAGGAAGGAAGGAAGGAAGGAGAGAGAAAGAGTGAGAGAGAGAAAAAAGAAAGAGAAAAAGAAAAAGAAAAAGAAAGAGGGGAAGAAAGGAAGAAAGAAAGAAAGAAAGAGAAAGAGAAAAAAGACAATGATAAAAAGAAAGAAAGAAGCCAAGAAAGAGAAAGAAAGGAAGGGAGGAATGAAGGAAGGAAGAAGAGAAAGAAAGAAAAGAAAGAGAGGAAGAGAGGAAGAGAAAGGAAGAGAGAAAAAAGAAAGAGA
>NW_025367997.1:0-6602 GCF_016433145.1 Gracilinanus agilis | reverse complement strand
CGGTTTTCTTGGTCTGTCACTCTCTCATTGAGATATTTCATGTTTCCTTCTATTTTTTCAGTCTTTTGACTTTGTTTTATTTGTTCTTGTTGTCTTGAGAGATCATTAGCTTCTATTTGCTCAATTCTAGCCTTTAGGGATTGATTTTCGGCTATAATCTTTCGGTTTTCGGCCATAATCTTCTGGTTTTCGGCCATAATTTTCTGGTTTTCGGCCATAATCTTCTGGTATTCCTTTTCAATCTGGCCAATTCTGGTGTTCAATTTGCTTATCAGTTCATTTGGTTTCTGAGCCTCACTTTCCAATTGCAAGATTCTACCTTATAAACAGTTATTTTCTTGCCAGATCTCTTCCATTTTCCTCAAAATCTCAGTTTTGAACTCTTCCATAGCTTGTGAGGAGTTTTCCTTATTTGAGGAGGGTCTGGATGCTTGTTTGTTCTCCTCCTCTGTTTGCTCGGTTGTCTGGATTTTCTCTGTGTACATGTTGTCAAGTGTTAAAGGCTTCTTTTTCTTGTTGTTATTCTTTATCTTCTGAGTTTCCTGAGTCTGGGTAGCCATCATTAGCCCAGCAGCTTCTCAGGTTTATCCTCGCGCTCAGTGTCTGTCCGCAGTCTATTGGCTCCTGAGGTCTGAGTTCTGGTTTTTTCCAAGGTCAAGCCCCCTGGTAGGCCCCCTTGCTTGATCCACTACAGGAGGTTCCTTTACATGTCTCAGGGCGCTGCTTCCACAGTCGTATACCCGTCTGCACTGGTTCCCCACTCAGGTTTTCAGAGCTTTAGTTCCTGGTTGTGTCTGCCTCCACCCACGCCTCTGCCTGTGCCTGTGCGCTCTGCGTCCGTCGTCCACTCTCTGCTCCCGCGCTCAGATTTCGCTTGCGTTCTTTGGCTTATTGGTGTCCCAGATCTTGCTGCTCTCAGGAACAGGCCCCGGAGCTGCCAATGACTCGATGGGTGCCCCAAACTTGCTCTATTTCTTTTTAGCTGGGTTCCGTGCTATAGGTGCTGTGTGTGGAGGGGGCGGGGGTGGGGTGGTTGCTCAGCCCACGATTTAGTGAGAGCCCTTTATAGCATGGAAATGTCTCGATTCCACGTACCTTCCACGCTGTGTCCTGTTGTGGGGTTCCTCCGTTCTTCTGGACTTGTTTTTATGTCCCCTTGAGGAGTTTTGTGTGTTTCGGTCAAGAGAGGTTAAGAGCTGCTACTTACTCTGCCGCCATCTTAACCCGGAACCTCCCTACAATATAATTTTTAAAGAAAGCATTAGTTATACTTCTGTTGGGGGGGTGGGATTTAGTAAATGTGGTACTGGTTACTAATGGCAAAAGATTTAGAATTATTCCAGAGAAAAACTGGATTTGTTCCAGATTGAACAATGCAAATTCAGATGTTTGCTATTGTCCTATAATTCATGAGGAAATATAAATTTAGATAAACATCTGACAAATACAAATACATCTGCATATAATATATATAGACATATTTCACATATATATAGAAATTGACCATATAAGAGCTTCTAGTACATGAGTGTCACTATTTGACACAATCAGAGAGGTATCTATGGTTGGAAACACTTGGTCTTATTATCTGTTATTCATTCTATCTAATATGCCTTTATTGCACATAGTACTATAAATAGAATTCTTCTTGACTATTATATTTAAAGTGAAACCAATTCAACTTGCCTTCTTAAATTGTTGTTGTTGTTGTTTTTACTACTATGTGGACAATGCGATTATTAAAGTTGAGAAGGTGGCAAATTTATAAAAAAATAAAACTGGGGATTAAAGTGATCATAATTCAAGTTTAAAAAGTTAAAAGAAATGAATAAAAAATGAATCAGTGGGCAGATAAAATCTGGGAGAATGAACTCTATGAGCTATGTGTAGTAGAAGAGGGCGCTTTGGAGAAAAAAGGCAGCCTCGTTCTACATTTCCCCATCACCAGAGAGGTGTTAAATTCAAGAGATCTAAAATGATAGAAACAAATAACCAAAAAAAGGAAAGAAAAGAAAAAAAGAAAATTTGAGATGAGGTGTTACCAGAGCAAACAAAAGGACAGGAATTCAAGAGTTCGAAGATTTTTTAAAATATATTATTTAACTATCCAATTATGTTTATTGATTAGTGAAAATTAGTTTCAAAAGTAATCAATAATCTGAATAATTACCAATATAATAATTTGTCTTAAAATACATTAAGCAGGATATTCTGGTAAATGCTTAACTACTGGCTCTTAAAAAAATAGAAAGCTAAACAAACTTTTAATTTTAAACTTCATTATTAATATTGCCATCACCTTCTTAAGTCTAAAACATTAAACAAAGCTTTGATTTATAACATTTGCTGGTGTTCTAGGTGCACATGGAACAATGAAAATCTAATAATCATATGTCTAGCTGGGACAATCTACCTCCATCTTATCTCTATTAGAGTGAAGAAAGGTAAAGAAAAAATAATACTCTAATATGATCATAATGGTAAACTATATTACACCTAAAAGGAAACCAAATTTAAACATCTAAACTAATATATGTTATATCAAATGTATTGTGGTTTCATAATTAATATAATCTAAACCAGTGATGGGCAAACTTTTTAAAGAGGGGGCCAAAGGAAAGGAAATGCTCATCTGTCAGTCTGTTTCTAAGGCAACTCTTTCCAAGTTTTATTGTAATTGTATCCTATGCATTGTATTCATCAGATTATGAATAATGTCTCCAGGCCAGATAGAACATTTCAGGCCCCCCTACCCCCCACCCCCTAACCCCCACATCTGGCCTGCAGACTATAGTTTGTCCATCACTGATCTAAACCCAATTCCGAGTCAAAGTCTATCTGACCAGAGTATCTTCCTACTGTAGTTCCTACCAGAGAAGGAAGTATTTTAAAGGTAATTTCAGTGTGACCAGATGTAGTTTCTAAAATATTCAAATCTATAGGTCGTTCAGTGAATAGAATACTGGTTCTCGAGTCAGGAAGAAAAGTTCAAATCTGGTATTATACAGCTTACTACTTATATGATTCTAGGCAAAACACTTAACCTAATTTTGCCTTATTTTTCTTAAATATAAAATAGGTATAATAATAGTACCTACCTCCTAGGTTTGTCATGAGGATCAAATGAGATATTTTTTAATTCCTTAACACCATGTCTGGTACACTGTAGATGTTATATAAATAATGCTAATATTATTATTTTTATCAACATTATGCATTCCCCAACTAATATCAGTGATGGAACTTTGGCTTTAGCTCCCTCTCCTTTGTTTTTTGGTTTTTTTAGTAGCCTACCAATGATGTAAGTAATAAAAGACCTTTCTTCATGCATTAAGGTCCTTTTTGTTCAGTCATTTCAACTGTTTCTGCCTCTTTTGATCCCATTTGTTTGTTCATTTTTTTGGCAAAGCTACTGGAATGGTTTCCTATTTCCTTCTCCAGTTTTTACAAATGAGAAATTGAGGAAAACAGGGTTAAATGACCTGCAGAGGGTCACACAATGTCTGTGTGAGTGTAAAATCTCTTACCACTTTGTGACTGTTTTATTAGTAGTTGTGAAGCTTGTTTTAATTAAATTATAGGTTTAGCATAGTTAATCAATGTTAGCATAGGCCTTGGTTCTGGGCCTTTCCCTTATACTTGCTATATAATGCACCCTCAGCAATTATGGTCTTTAATTTGTGACTTGGTCTTCATTAGCATACAGGCTTTTTTCCTCAGTTAAGAAATCTGGTGTCTCCCCTTAAACTTTGTATATACCCTACTACATATCATCAGGCTTTTGCCTTGCTTGGAGGCCTGCCTCCTCAGCTTAGAAAGTAGGGTTCGGGCCCCTCTTCCCCTTTCAAGTAATTCTACCAATGCTAAGTATTTCCTGATTAATTTAACCATCCATATCTCTATTTTTATCACTGTCTTGAATTATTGATGAACTGGTATCTAAGTTGTGATATTCTTTGGGTAAAAAGGAAGGCCTCTCACAGTCCTCTGGGTCTTATGGTCCAGCTTTATTGTGAGACCAGCCCTCTCCCAATAAACCTATTTCTTTTTGACTTGGACACTTCGTTTTTCTTGTTTGTGTTCCTGTGCTTAGAAATTACAAAGCATTTGAAGCTACATTTTAACTCAGGAAGATGAGTATTTCTGATTTCAATCTCAGCATTCTATTCACTGTGCCATCTAGTTTCCCAAGAAGGTTCTTAAATACTCTAATATTCATCTTTTGCCAATGCAACACTCTTCTCTAAGAAACAAAATTAAACTTCAAAACCATTCAGTTCTCAAGATTATTTCTTATAACTAGTTTGATTAACAAAGTGATAACTACTCAAACTTCTTTCCTTGACCACTGCTAACATGATACATTACTTGGTTGTTTTCTAGAATAGACAATCTGTTATCACTGTGGCATTCATTCTCTAGAGTTTTTAAAGTGTTATACTAGGAACAAATCATAGGACTGATAATATCTCATGAGTCCTTTGCTCCTTTAAGATAATGCAACATATCTACATGACAAGAGTGATTTGTTGATATTAATTTAATTTAATGACACTACAACTATGATCATATTTATTCAAGTGGCACAAATACATAATTTGAACTTCTAATATAGGAGTAGCTGAGAAACTCAAAAATTATATTCCATGTTGGAAAACAATTCTCTTTCTTCTTTTGAGTGTTTTCTAGATGTTCCTGAATTGTTCTGTGACATCCTTTTTCATAATACTGAGGCTTGGAAAAATAGGGCAGGAGGAAATAAGAAAGCATTATTGGTCACTCGTAAAATGTTGTGAACATCTGTTGTAACTCATACCACTATTTCTCTCATATGAAGAGCTAAATAGTGGTGAATGGAAAATTGTTCTGGCCTATCACGCTTTATGTTCTTTGGGAAATTACAAAGTTTAGTGCTTTGTTGATGTTACTATAATAATGAATTAAGTGAGTTAATGCTACTATGATTCTATTTGCATATAAATATAGTCATGAATATATACAAAAATGTATGTATATATATACATATATATATCTTGCCATCTTTTCTATGTGGTTTCATAATTTTGAATATGTTAGGTGGGAATACTTTACTTTCTGCAAGCTCTCTCATATTTATTACATAACCAAATCAAATAAGAAACAATAATAATGCTTTATATATGTTAATTCTTTGATTCTCATTACAACTCAGAGAGAGCAGTGCTATGATTTCTGCCACTTCATACATGAAAAAAGAGGACAGAGAGGATATTTTAATGCCCTGTGGTCACAGAGCCAGGAAGTGAATGAAACAAAATTTAAACTCAGATTACCATTAATCCAAGCACAGCACTCTATCCAGTCTTCCTCCTACTTGAAAATAAGATAACTATATAAAATGAAAAGAAGCAGAGTGAAGCCAAGATGGTGGCAAAGTAGCAGGGAAATCCTGAAACTACTCTGAATATCCTTCCAAATCAATCTTTAAAAAGTGAGTCAAAAGGACAGAAGTCAAAGCAGGACAAGCAAAGGGGCTCTCCCACTAAAGACAATGTGAAAGGTAGGCAGTGAGAGGGGATTTCCACATTATAAGGTGGGGAAACTGCACGAGAAAAAGCACAAGCTCAGGACACTTCCACCAACCATGCAAAAAGTAGTCAGGAACTGGGCAAACTCAGAATTCTAGGAGGTAGGCTACACTAAAAAAAAAAAAAAAAAGACCATAGGCAGACCCCTGGAGGATCCAGGCAGTGTAATGAGATTTGAAGCTCAATAGCACTGGACTCACTCTAATAGCTATAGCAGCAGAGACAATAAAGATAGTCTCAGGGCAGAACACTACAAGGTGGGCTACACCAATAAAAAAAAAAAAAACATAGACCTATCCCTGGAAATGCTAACATTAAAATCTAATCCTCATGGAGTTCCGGGTTAAGATGGCGGCAGAGTAAGAAGCAGCTCTTAACCTCTCCTGACCGAAACATACAAAACTCCTCAAGGGGACATAAAAACAAGTCCAGACGAACGGAGGAACCCCACAACAGGGCACAGCGTGGAAGGTACGTGGAATCGAGACATTTCCAGGCTAAAAAGGGCTCTCACTCACTCAATCGCGAGCTGAGCAACCGCCCCACCCCCACCCCCTCCACACTCACCTATAGCTCCGAACCCAGCTAAAAAGAAATAGAGCAAGTTTGGGGCACCCATCGAGTCATCAGCAGCTCCGGGACCTGTTCCTGACAGCAGCAAGACTTAGGACCCCATTAAGTCAAAAAAAGCACGCGAAATCTGAGCGCGCGCGCCGGAGCAGGACACTGGGCGCGCAGAGCGCCAGCTGAGTAGAGGCGTGGGTGGAGGCAGAACTAAGCCTAAGTGGGGAACCAGTGCAGACAGGTATACGACTGTGGAAGCAGCGCCCTGAGACTTGTAAAGAAACCTCCAGCAGAGGATCAAGCAAGAGGGCCCACCAGGGGGCTTGACCTTGGAAAAAACCAGAATTCAGACCTCAGGAGCCAATAGATTGGGAACAGACACTGAGCCCGAGGATAAAGCTGAGAAGCTGCTGGGCTAATGATGGCTACTCAGCATCAGGAGGTTCAGAAGAGAAAGAATAATAACAAAAA
>NW_025367996.1:0-1414 GCF_016433145.1 Gracilinanus agilis | reverse complement strand
CTGTGGTTGAGTGTCAAACTTTCCAATTAGTCCCGGTCTCTTTTGTGCAAAAACTTGTAATCCTTCAATTTTGTTGAATGCCCATACTTTCCCCTGAAAGTATATGGTTAGTTTCGCTGGGTAGTTGATTCGTGGCTGAAGGCCCAGCTCTCTTGCCTTTCTGAATATTGTATTCCAAGCCTTGCGTTCTTTTAGTGTTGAGGCTGCCAGATCCTGTGTGATCCTTATTGGTGCTCCTTGATATTTGAATTGTCTCTTTCTGGCTTCTTGTAAGATTTTTTCTTTGACTCAAAAGCTCTTCAATTTCGCTATTATATTTCTGGGTGTTGACTTTTCTGGGTCCCGTGTAGAGGGTGTTCTATGGATCCTTTCAATTTCTATATTGCCCTCTTGTTGTAGTACTTCAGGGCAATTTTGCTGAATAATTTCTTTGAGTATGGAGTCCAAGTTTTTATTAATTTCTGCCTTTTCTGGAATACCAATGATTCTCAAGTTATCTCTTCTAGACCGGTTTTCTTGGTCTGTCACTCTCTCATTGAGATATTTCATGTTTCCTTCTATTTTTTCAGTCTTTTGACTTTGTTTTATTTGTTCTTGTTGTCTTGAGAGATCATTGGTTTCTAAATGTTCGATTCTAGCCTTTAAGGACTGGTTTTCGGCTCTAATGTTTTGGTTTTCCTTTTCAATCTGGTCATTTTTGGTCTTCAGTTGTCTTGTCTCACTTTCCAATTGCGAAATTCTGCCTTTTAAACTGTTATTTTCTTGCCAGATTTCTTCCATCTTCCTCAGCATTTCATTTTTAAACTCTTCCATAACTTGTGGCCAGCTATCATTTTTTTGGGGAGGTTTGGATTTTTGTTTTCCCTCCTCTGTTGTCTGGATTTTCTCTGTGTAGAAGTTGTCGAGTGTTCCAGAGTTTCTCTTGATGGTCTTTTTCTTCTGGACTTCCTTATTGCTGGCCATTGTTAGCCCCGCCCCTTTTCCGCTTTGTCTTTGCACTCCGGGTCTGCCTGGGCCTTGCAAGCTTGGGGGGGGGGGGGTTGGGGGGCTCCGGTCTCCTTGTCCTCGGGGTCAGGCCTCCTGGTAGTTCCCGGTCTGCCCCTCTGCCCGAGGTTCCTTCAGCAGTCTTTGGGGCTGCTTCCACAGCCACGCTCAGGTCTGCACTGGGTCCTCACTGGAGGTCCAAGCCTGGGCTGGAGATCGTTATTCAAGCCTAGGGCACTGCCTTTGCCTGCGCTGATGCTCTTAGGGCCCTGCTTTCACCCCAGCAGAAGGTAGTGAAAGTCTGTGGGCTGGAGATCTTTATTCGCACCTGAGGCGATGCCTTCAGTGCTTGGGAAAGGCCGAGTTTTAAGGGCCTTTGTCCCGGCGGAGGCGGTGCCTTCACCCACATGGGCACTCAGGGAAAGTCCCA
>NW_025367995.1:0-1245 GCF_016433145.1 Gracilinanus agilis | reverse complement strand
TTGATTTTGGTATGGACAGGAAATTAATACACCGTGTAACTCTATGACTTTTCTCAAAAAAAGTAACTTGATTAAAATTAACAGTTAAGGTTCCAGGTTAAGATGGCGGCAGAGTAAAAAGCAGCTCTTAACCTCTCCTGACCAAAGCACACAAGACTCCTCAAGGGGACATAAAAACAAGTCCAGACGAACGAAGGAACCCCACAACAGGGTGCAGCGTGGAAGGTACATGGAATCTGGACATTTCCATGCTATAAAGGGGGTGAAACAGCTCTCACTAAATCACGGGCTGAGCAACCACACACCCCCACCCCCTCCACAGACACCACCTATAGCGCCAAAGCCAGCTAAAAAGAAATAGAGCAAGTTTGGAGCACCCATTGAGTCATTGGCAGCTCCAGGGCCTGTTCCTGAGAGCAGCAAGATTTAGGACCACAAAAAGCTAAAGAATGCACATGAACTCTGAGTGCGGGTTCAGAGTGCAGGCTCGGGTGGAGGCGTGGGTGGAGGCAGACACAGCCACGAGCTAAAGCTCTGAAACCCTGAGTGGGGAACCAGTACAGATGGGTATACGACTGTGGAAGCAGCACCCTGAGACTTGTAAAGGAACTTCCAGCAGAGGATCAAGCAAGGGGGTCCACCAGCGGGCTTGACCTTGGAAAAAACCAGACCTCAGACATCAGGAGCCAAAAGACCATGGACAGACCCTGAGCGGGAGGATAAAGCTGAGAAGCTGCTGGGCTAATGATGATTACCCAGACTCAGGAAGTTCAGAAGAGAAAGATTAACAACAAGAAAAAAAAGTCTTTAACATTCAACAACTTTTACACAGAGAAAATCCAGACAACTGAGCAAACAGAGGAGGAGAACAAACAAGCATCTGGAACCACCTCAAATAAGGAAAATGGGTCACAAGCCATGGAAGAGTTCAAAACTGAGATTTAGAGGAAAATGGAAGAGATCTGGCAAGAAAATAACAGTTTAAAAGGTAGAATCTTGCAATTGGAAAGTGAGGCTCAGAAATCAAATGAGCTGATGAGCAAATTGAACACCAGAAATGACCAGAGCGAAAAGGAAAACCAGAAGATTATAGCTGAAAACCAAAAGATTATAGCCTAAAACCAAAAGATCATAGAAGAAAACCGAAAGATTATAGCAGAAAACCAATACCTAAAGGCTAGAATTGAGCAATTAGAAGCTAATGATCTCTCAAGACAACAAGAACAAATAAAACAAAGTCAAAAG
>NW_025367994.1:0-11926 GCF_016433145.1 Gracilinanus agilis | reverse complement strand
CATTTAGTATCCTGTCCTCTCCCTATGAATTATTCTTCTGGTTGCTATAATAGTGAATATTATAATAGTGTATAGAGTTCACTATAGAGAATTATACATAGCATTTCTCCACCTAGTAATACAGATAATTAAATCTTATTTATGCCCTTAAAGAGTCAAGCTTAAAAGACTATGAGTTTTCTTTCTTTTCCCTCTGTTTCTTATTTACCTTTTCATCTTTCTCTTGATATCTGTGGTTGAGTGTCAAACTTTCCAATTAGTCCCGGTCTCTTTTGTGCAAAAACTTGGAATTCTTCAATTTTGTTGAATGCCCATACTTTCCCCTGAAAGTATATGGTTAGTTTCGCTGGGTAGTTGATTCGTGGCTGAAGGCCCAGCTCTCTTGCCTTTCTGAATATTGTATTCCAAGCCTTGCGTTCTTTTAGTGTTGAGGCTGCCAGATCCTGTGTGATCCTTATTGGTGCTCCTTGATATTTGAATTGTCTCTTTCTGGTTTCTTGTAAGATTTTTTCTTTGACTCGAAAGCTCTTCAATTTCGCTATTATATTTCTGGGTGTTGACTTTTCTGGGTCCAGTTTAGAGGGTGTTCTATGGATCCTTTCAATGTCTATATTGCCCTCTTGTTGTAGAACTTCAGGGCAATTTTGCTGAATAATTTCTTTGAGTATTGGGTCCATGTTTTTATTAATTTCTGCCTTTTCTGGAATACCGATGATTCTCAAGTTATCTCTTCTAGACCGGTTTTCTTGGTCTGTCACTCTCTCATTGAGATATTTCATGTTTCCTTCTATTTTATCAGTCTTTTGACTTTGTTTTATTTGTTCTTGTTGTCTTGAGAGATCATTGGTTTCTAAATGTTCGATTCTAGCCTTTAAGGACTGGTTTTCGGCTCTAATGTTTTGGTTTTCCTTTTCAATCTGGTCATTTTTGGTCTTCAGTTGTCTTGACTCACTTTCCAATTGCGAAATTCTGCCTTTTAAACTGTTATTTTCTTGCCAGATTTCTTCCATCTTCCTTAGCATTTCATTTTTAAACTCTTCCATAACTTGTGACCAGCTTTCATTTTTTTGGGGAGGTTTGGATTTTTGTTTTCCCTCCTCTGTTGTCTGGATTTTCTCTGTGTAGAAGTTGTCGAGTGTTCCAGAATTTCTCTTGATGGTCTTTTTCTTCTGGACTTCCTTATTGCTGGCCATTGTTAGCCCCGCCCCTTTTCCGCTTTGTCTTTGCACTCCGGGTCTGCCTGGGCCTTGCAAGCTTGGGGGGGGGGGCTCTGGTCTCCTTGTCCTCGGGGTCAGGCCTCCTGGTAGTTCCCGGTCTGCCCCTCTGCCCGAGGCTCCTTCAGCAGTCTTTGGGGCTGCTTCCACAGCCACGCTCAGGTCTGCACCGGGTCCTCACTGGAGGTCCAAGCCTGGGCTGGAGATCGTTATTCAAGCCTAGGGCACTGCCTTTGCCTGGGCTGCTGCTCTTAGGGCCCTGCTTTCACCCCTGCAGAAGGTAGTGAAAGTCCGTGGGCTGGAGATCTTTATTCGCCCCTGAGGCGATGCCTTCAGAGCTTGGGAAAGGCCGCGTTTTAGGGGCCTTTGTCCCGGCCGGAGGCGGTGCCTTCACCCATGTGGGTGCTCAGGGAGAGTCCCAGCCACCTGGGGTACCTCTTCTTGCAGCGCACAGGTACGGGCTCAGGGGCTGCCAGTGATTTTCTGGTTGCCCCAGTCCTGTTTACCGGCTTGTGCGGTGTGGGGGGTGGGGGAGGGGCTTCTTCCTCTCGTGTTTTAGTGTGAACTGTTTCACCCCTTTAAAGTGTGGAAATGCCCCGATTCTGCGTACCTTCAATGCTGCGCCCTGTTGTGGGGTTCCTTCGTTCCTCTAGACTCGTTTTTATTTCCCCTTGAGGGGTCCTGTGTGGTTCGGTCAGGAGAGATCGAGTAGCTGCTCCTTACTCTGCCTCCATCTTAACTGGAAGTCCTCTCTAGGACATTTATAGGGGAGGTAGACATTAGAAGGAAAGAATGTTCCACTGCTAAGGGTCCTTTAGAACCACATGAGGGGAAAGCTTTGGGACCTTTAGGGGTGACCTTGAAACCCCCACTACATTTAGTTAGCCAATGGAATTACAATCATGATCAGGTGTACTCATCAATACAGATCTGGAGGTCCCCATGTCCAAGAGATAATCATAATAAGCATTTCCAACTTTAAGAGTTATGTGATAATGAGATTAAATCTACCCTGCCTATCCTTAGATTTAATCACCAAAGGTGAAAACATCTCCATTTAACTCACAGGTTGGAAGGTCTGTAACCCATGTGTGCTAAAGTGAGTAACAAATCAGAATTTGCTGACTACCTCTTAGGCAGTCCTAAGAAAAGTGTCTGTTTTGATTGGACACGCAAACTAAGAGGAAGGCACAGGAAGTGACACAAAAGAGGCCCCTTTAAAAAGAGAGAGTTGTGTGAGCCAGGGTCTCTTCTGTTTTTTGGTTGGACGTGGAGGAGCCCTGGACCCTTGGAATTCCACATGGTGAGTGTAAAGGCTAAATCTTCCTGAAATTGCCTTAAGGAACTTTCCTTTCAAAAGAGACGCTGTGACTGAAGCTTTTGCTTTATATCCCTGGGGCCTTTGGGTCTCGATCCTTGGCTCAAGGCTTGCCCTTTTTCCAATTGAAGACTGGTTAGCTATACTTGTGTTAAACTAGGGACCTAAGTGAATTATTTAGTTTTTCAGGTTAATTATCTTATCTTATCCTCTCTCTAAATTTCTTAATTTTTCTCTCTCTTCTCATTTGTAAATAAGCTTCCATAAAAGTCATTTTGACTAGAGGTTATTCTTAATTGGGAACTGATAATAATTCAATTCCCTGGCAACCAAACCTTTTAATAGTCACCTAATCAAAACCCATTTTATCCCTTTCAGTTACATGTGGTTCATCACTATGGAGGGGGCAATGGATAGTGACAAATGGCATTAAGACATCAGGGTCTAGGAAATCAAAAGTTTTATCCTCTGATTCCAGTGCCCTTCCCCCCAACATTGTCATAAAGATCTTTGGGTATTTCCTTGGGCCTCTCCAGGCTGAGGGGAAGTTTCACCCTGACTACATCATGGACAAGCTCCACTTTGAACATGTTGTTGTTGGGTATTTTGGTGTCAGTTACTGTTTGCCAGATTTGGATTATTATTTCCAAAATTGTTATTATTTATAAAGTTGTAATTTCTGAAGTTATTATTTCTAAAGTTATTATTTCTAATTGCTTTTTTTTCCAGTTCCTACAGTTCATCATTATGTGGCCCCTTTTTGCACAGAAGTGGCATATAAGTGATTGATGTTAGGATTTCTGCAAAGAGGCAAAAATTCCTGCTTGACCTTTATTCTCTTTTTCTTTTTCATCAAATTTTTCAGTTAAAGCTTTTATTTCCTTCCCTAATGTTTCTACCAAGTCATTGGTCTCTACATTTTTCTTTCCATAGCCTTTTGATAAATAAACAGCAACCCTCCTTATTTCCTCAAGGACCATATTAGGCCAGTTTGGGCAGTTTGTCTTAAAATAATCTTGGACCACTTTGCAACAGTTATTTACAAACTGTCCTCTAATTTGCCTATCATCTCTTTCTTTGGAAAGGACAAGGTCTATGTATCTTCCTCTCAGATCAATTAATCTATCCATAAACTTGGAGGGTATTTCATCATCTGATTGCTTAAAACTCTTAAATTTGGTTCATGTACCTGGCCTATCAGAGCATGTTCTCATTGCCTTTAGCAATGATTCTATAGCATAGCATAGTTGTAAATATTCTCCTTCATCTTTAATGTCCTATTTCAGGTCTTGCTCCAGCCAGTGAACCACATTCCTTCCCCAGGCTTAATAACAAGGGAAATAATTTTATTTTTCTCCCTTTCTGTCAAAAAAGCTTAGAGCAGATTTTGTATGTCTTGGTATGCAGGATCATATGTACAAAATATATTGTCCACGGTCTTAATGACCACAATAGTTTCATCCTCAAAACAAGTAATATTTTCCTTGAATTTCTTAATATCTTGGGGAGTAAAAGCTGTATAGTGGCTTAAAGTCAGAACTTACCCATCCCAATTTAAGTTGGACATTTCCCTTAAGGGGAAAAGACCTTTAAGTGAATTGGTTGCAGTTCTGGTATTTTGGTTGGATGTATGTTTTGATACAGAGAAAATAAGGGGAGGGGTGGGGTGAGGATTAGGAGGAGGGGTAGCAGGAGGAGCTGATGAGGTGAGAGGATATGGTTGGTCTGGGAATGGGCAGGACTGGGGCAGGGAGAAGGGTCAGGAGAGAGTAGGTTGGCCAGGAGCTATACAATAGGAGAGAGGAGAAATTCCATCTGAGGTATAGGTGGGGAGGGACCTTCCCTCCCCATGTGAAGACCAGGCAACGATTTTTTAAAATCATCCATTTGGGTATGCATTTGAAGAAGGGTAGTCATTTGTTGTATAATGTTGAGGCTAATGAAAAGAAAACCCCCCAGGAATATCAAAAGAGTCAATCTGAACCACTAAGGTTTTCCAATTGTATAAAAACCATTGAGGACAAAAGGCTTTCTTTGAAAGTTGCAAGTAAGGTTTGCAACATTTTATCTCCTCAGTTTTAGAAAAAAAAACAATTTACTTGGAAGTGCAGAGCTTGGCACAGGAGACCCCTCTGTGCAGGCTAAGTTGTCAGGTGAGAGCCCCCCAAAGGCAGGAACCTCTGGGCAGGGTTGAGCAGTGGGCGGAGGAGGAAACTAGAGGTTTAAATGAAGGGGGTAGGGAGAGCATAAAACTGCCACTGGGGTGAAGGACCACATGGGGGGGAGGGATTAGCCATGGCCAGAAAGAGGAGTGGTAATAATGGGCACTCATATAGGGGAACCAGGAAAATAGCTGACTGAGAGAGTGCAGCAACAGGAAAGCCATGGAGCTAAGGGGTAGGGAAAAGGATTTATGCTTCACTCTCTGCACAGGATCAGGAGACTCTAAATCTATGGAGGCTGGTAGAGGCAGGAGCAGCTCTGGGACCAGGGACTGGGAATGGCTTGACTGGGGCTGAGCACAAGTGGCGGCCCCAGGGTGGCAGGTGGTGAGTGCAGGTAACCAGCAAATGTGGGTGGCCCTAGGGCTGGGTGGGAGGGAGCAAACAGAAAGCTGGAGTCTGTTGGAAGCTGGAGCCTCTGGTTAAGACAGTGAGAGCACAGGGAAAGAGGGGGACGTTGAATCTTGGAGCTACCAAAGGCAGGCAGCAGTTGAGCAGGGACGGTAGGGGGGTAAGAGGGGAGGAGAGGAGAAGGAGAAGCCAGAGGGGTTTAGCTGAAGGAGGGAAATGAAGGTGGAAGGAGGAATAGGAGAGCATCCAGAGGAACTAGACTGAAGGAGGAAAAGGGAGGTGGAAGGAGGAATATGAGGATGGCAGGAGAAGAGCTCCATGGTAGTCTGAAAAGGAGGAGAAGGAAGAGAGGAGGGGAGAAAATAGAAAGAGGAGGAGGAAGGAGGAAAGAGAAGGACAAGGAACAAATAAGAGGAAGTGGAGTGGGAGCAGGAGTGCAGGACAAGAGTGGGAGAGAAGCTGGTAGAGACATGGCTTCCTGGCTTTTTTGTTTGTTTGTTTTGTTTTGTTTTGTTTTTGTTGGGCAGGGGTAAGCAATGGGCCTAGGAAACTCTGAAGAGAGTTCCCCAGAGTGGAGGAGGGATTTTTTCTACTCACTTAAAAAGTACCAAAGTCACCTCGGTTTGCCAAATATGTAAGGGTGATCAGAGAACAAAAGAAGACCAAGCCAAAGCATCCTGCCTTACTCCAGCTCCAGCCAAAAGCCCAACTGCCAGCTCAGCCCCAGGAAAAAAAAGCCCTAACCTGAAGCCTTGTCCCTAAGAGGCAGACCTACACAGAACTCATATGCTACCTCCATCAGCATGCAACAACAAGTGGAGAATGGTGTGCTGGGAAACAGTCCAGGAGTACAAAATTCTATTTATACAAAACCATTCAGATATCATGGAGACACAGTTAGGGTGACACAGGACCTTGCCACATCCACAATGAAGGACTAGAAGGCATGGAATATGATATTCTGGAAAGCAAGGGAATGGGGTCTACAATCAAGAATCAACTACCCATCAAAGTTGACTATATTCTTGCAGAGGAAAGTATGATCCTTTAATACAGTAAAAGACTTCCAAGCATTCCTAAAGGAAAGATCTGACTTCAACAGAAAATTTGATGGCCAAACACAGAACTCAAGACTATCTTCTAAAGGCAATTAAGAAAGGGGGCAGGGGGAAAGGGACACAATAAGATCAAATGATTTGCATTCCTATAAGAAAAAATGATATTGATTGAGAGCCAGGCCTAGAGACAGGAGGTCCTAGGTTCAAATCCGGCCTAAGACACTTCCCAGCTGTGTGACCCTGGGCAAGTCACTTGACCCCCATTGCCTACACTTACCAATCTTCCACCTATAAGTCAATACACTGAAGTTAAGGGTTTAAAATTAAAAAAAAATGATATTGGTAACCCTTAAAATTGTTATTATTATGCAGGTAGCTAGAAGAAGTGTATTTAGATGGGACAGTGACAAACTGTATAGGATGAAATGTCAAAAAATACATAAAAACTATGGTAAAAGAAAGAGGATAATACTGAGAAATGGGAATAGATAAAATGGGGTAAATATATTTCATTATGAAGTGCAATAGGAGAGGTGGGGAAAAGACCAATACAATGGAAGGGTGAAAGTGGTTGGAAAGAGGTAATAATTAAATCTTATGTGCATTGAAATTAACTCAAAGAGGGAAGAACAATCAGATCCCTTGGGGTAGAAAATTATATCTTGTCCTATAGAAAAATAGAAGGGTATAAATGGGGCAGTGTGGATGGGAACAATGCAAGAGAGGGACAGGGTGGGGGGCTCATTTAAAAGTCACTATAGTAAGAGGGGAATAAATAAGAGGGGAGGTGGTGGGAAGGGGAGTAACATTAAGGAGGGGAAAGGGGGGAGACTGAAAAAAAAGCAAAAAAATTGGAGGGGAGTGTAAGAGGGATAAGAGAAAAGGCAGAGGGGCCACTGGGTAGCTCAGTGGATTGAGAATCAGGCCTAGAGACGGGAGGTCTTAGGTTCAAATACGGCCTCAGACACTTCCCAGCTATGTGACCCTGGGCAAGTCATTTGATCCCCATTGCCCACCCTTACCACTCTTCCACCAAGGAGCCAATGCACAGAAGTTAAGGGTTTAAAAAAAAGAAAGAAAGAAAAGGCAGAATGTAAGGAAGAAGTCAAAATGGAGGAAAATATATAGACACTAATCATAACTGTGAATGTAAATGGGATGAACTCAACAATAAAAAGGAAGCAGACAGCAGAATGGATTAAAAAGCAGAATCCTGCCATATGTTATCTACAAGAAAAACACTTGAGGCAGGTAAACATATCCAGGGTAAAGGAAAGAGGGTGGAACAGAATTTATTGGGCTGCAACTGAGACAAAAAAGGCAGGAATAGCAATTATGATCTCAGACAAAGCTAAAGCAAAAATAGATCTTATTAAAAGAGATAAGGAAGGTAATTATATCTTAATGAAAGGTGGTATAAATAATGAAGAAATATCAATTCTCAATATATATGCACCAAGTGGTACAACATTCAGATTTCAAAAGGAGAAACTAAAGGAGCTTAAGGAGGAAATAGACTGTAAAATTATACTAGTGGGGGACCTTAACCTTCCTCTATCAGAACTAGATAAGTTGAACCAAAAAATAAATAAGAAAGAAGTAAAGGAAGTGAATGGAATGTTAAAAAACTGAGAGCTAATAGATATATGGAGAAATAAATAGGAATAAAAAGGAATATACCTTCTTTTCAACATCACATGGTACATATATAAATATTGACCATGTATTAGGTCATAAAAATATTGCAAGCAAATTTAGGAAAGTGGAAATAATGAATGCAATTTTTCAGAACATAATACACAAAATAAAGAATCATATTCAAGGGCTTTGTGAAAGGCAGATTTAAAATTAATTGGAAACTAAATAATCTAATTCTTCAAAACTTGTGCGTCAAAGAACACATCAAAGAAACAATTACTGATTTCATTGAAGAGAATGACAATGAGGAAAAAACTTATCAAAATCTATGGGATGGAGGCACAAATCAGAGAGGGAAGAGGTCAATGAATTGAACCTGCAACTTAAAAAACTAGAAAGAGAATAAATTAATGATCTCCAAATAAAACTAAATTGGAAATTATAAAAATCAAAGAAGAAATTAATAAGATTGAAAGTAAAAGAACTATTGAACTAATAAATAAGACTGGGAGCTGGTACTTTAAAAAACAAATAAAATAGATAAAGTATTGGTTAATCTAATTTTACAAAGAAAGAAGAAAATAAAATTAACACTATCAATGATGAAGAAGAAATTAAGGTAATTATTTTTTAGAAAAGTTATCATGGTTACATGATTCATGTTTACTTTTCCTTTCACACCCCAACCTCCTTTCCCACAACCCCATAGCTGATGCACATTTCCCCTGGTTTTAACATGTGTCATCAATCAAGACTTATTTCCAAATTGTTGATAGTTGCATTGGTGTGGTAGTTCCAAGTCTACATCCCCAATCATGTCCCCCTCAACCCATGTGTTCAAGCAGTTGTTTTTCTTCCTTGTTTCCTCTCCTGGAGTTCTTTCTCTGAATGTGAAGTCCCTCAGAATTGCTATGGATCACTGCATTGCTGCTAGTACAGAAGTCCATTACATTCGATTTTTCCACAGTGTATTGGTCTCTGTGTACAATGTTCTTTTGGCTCTGCTCCTTTAACTCTGCATCAATTCCTGGAGGTCTTTCCAGTTCACATGGAATTCTTCCAGTTTATTATTCCTTTCAGCACAATAATATTCCATCACCAGCATATACCACAATTTGTTCAGCCATTCCCCAATAGAAGAGTATACCCTCATTTTCCAGTTTTTTGCCACCACAAAAGTCATGGTTATAAATATTGACATACAAGTCTGTTTATCTATGATCTCTTTGGGATACAGACCCAACAGTATGGCTGGATCAAAGGGCAGGCATTCTTTTATAGCCCTTTGAGCGTAGTTCCAAATTGCCATCCAGAATGGTTGGATCAGTTCACAACTCCACCAGCAATGCATTAATGTCTCAATTTGGCCCCATCCCCTCCAACATTCATTACTCTCCCCTCCTATCATTTTAGCCAATCTGCTAGGTGTGAGGGGATACATTGGCATTGTTTTGATTTGCATTTCTCTAATTATTAGAAATTTAGAACCTTTTCTCATGTGCTTATTGATAGTTTTGATTTCTTTATCTGAAAATCACCTATTCATGACCGTTGGCCATTTATTGATTGGAGAATGGCTTGGTTTTTTTATACAATTGATTTAACTCCTTGTATATTTGAGTAATTAGACCCCTGTCAGAGTTTTTTGTTATAAAGATTTTTTCCCAATTTGTTTTTTCCCTTCTGATTTTGGTTGCATTGTTTTTGTTTGTACAAAAGCTTTTTAATTTAGTATAATCAATTATCCCATTCACATTCAGAGTTATAATTATCAGTTGTGTATTCCCAAATATTTTGGTATCCTCTCCTAGTTCTACCCCTACTTCTTAGGCTATTTCCTTTTAAACCAGTGATTAGTTTTAAACCAGTAAACCTTGCCCCCCCCTTGATTTACTACCCTTTCTACCCACTCCCATGTTATTCCCATCTTTTTATTTTAAGGCCTAATGAATTCCCTCTCCCTTCTCCCCTCCTTTTTTTGACCTCCCCACTCCTCTGCTCCCCTTGGTTTATCCTTTCTGACTTTCTCAGTTCAGTTAGATAAGAGTTCTATATCTCAATGGATATAGCTACTCTTCCCTCTCAGGGTTAATTCCACTGAGAGTAAGGTTTAAATATTACCTTTTAATGCTCTCTTCCTCTCCTTCTTATAATAATATTAATCCTTTCCCCTTCCCATGCCCTCTTTATGTGGAATAGAATATCCTATTTTTTTCTTATTTATTCAAGTTTCTCTTGGTGTCCTCTACTATTCACCCCCCTCTTTCCCACCCACACCCTTATCATCTTAGACCATTTAGAACTCCAACCTCTACCTGTGAATAATTCTTCTAATTACAATAATAGTGGATACTGTAATAGTGAATAGAGTTCACTACAGAGAATTATACATAACATTTCTCCACATAAGAATACAAATAATTAGATCTTATTGAAGCCCTTAAAGAGGCAAATTTAAAAATAAGAATTTTCTTTCTTTCCCCTCTGTTTCTTATTTACCTTTTCATGTTTCTCTTGGTTTTTGTGGTTGGATAACTAACTTTCCATTTAGTCCTGGTCTTTTCTGTGCAAATACTTGGAAATATTCTCTCTTGTTGAATGGCCATACTTTCCCCTGGAAGTATATAGTCATTTTTGATGGGTAGGTGATCCTTGGTTGTAGACCCAGTTCTCTTCCTTTTCTGAATATTATATTCCAAAACTTGCAGTCTTGTAGTGTGGAGGCTGCCAGATCTTCTGTGATCCTGATTGGTGCTCCTTAATATCTGAATTGTCTCTTTCTGGCTTCTTGAAAGATTTTTTCTTTTACTTGGAAGCTCTTGAATTTGGCTATTATATCCCTGGGGGTTGTCTTTTCAGGGTTTAGTGTAGAGGGTGATCTATGGATCCTTTCAATGACTATATTGCCCTCTTGTTGTAGAACTTCAGGGCAATTTTGCTGAATCATTTCTTTTTTTAGCTTCTTTTTACTCTGCCACCATCTTAACCCAGAAATTAAGGTAATTATTAAGAACTATTTTGTCAAACTAAATGGTAATAAATATGACAATCTAGGTTAAAATGGGTGAATATCTATGAAAATATAAATTGCCTAAGTTAATGAAAGACAAGTAGAATACTTCAATAAACCCATCTCAGAAAAAGAAATTGAACAAGCCATCAAGGAACTCCTTAAGAAAACATCACCAGGGCCAGATGGATTCACAAGTGAATTATATTAAGAACAAGTAATCCCAATACTATAAAAACTATTCAACAAAATTAGCAAAGAAAGAGTCCTACCAAATTCCTTTTATGACACATATGTGGTACTGATTCCAAAGCCCAGGAGACTAGAAATAGAGAAATAAAAATATAGACCAATCTCTATAAAAAATAGATGCAAATAAAGCAAAGAAGGAGTTCTAATAAATTCCTTTTATGACACAAATGTGGTACTGATTCCAAAACCATGCAGACAAAAACAGGGAAAGAAAACTACAGCTAATCTTCTTAATCAACATAGATGCAAAAATCTTAAAGAGAATACTAGAAAAAAGACTCTAGCAAGTTATCATGAGCATTATTCACTATGATTATGTGGGATTTATGCCAGTAATGCAAAGATGGTTTAATATTAGGAAAACTATCCATATTATTGACCATATCAACAACCAAAATAACAGAAATCACATGATGATCTCAATATATGCAGGAAAATCCTTTCACAAAATAGAACACCCATTCCTATTGAAAACATTAGAAAATATAGGAACAGATGGTCCTTTCCTAAAAATAATAAATAGTATATATTTAAAACCATCATCAACATTATCTGCAATGGGGACAAGTTAGATGTCTTCCCAGTAAGGTCAGGAGTGAAGCAAGGATGCCCATCATCACCTCCATTATTTAACATTATACTATAAATACTAGCAGTATCAATTAGAAAGAAAAATAAATTGAAGAGTTTAAAGTAAGTAATAAGGAGACTAAACTATCACTCTTTGCAGATGATATGATGGTCTACTTAAGGAATCCTAGAGAATCAATAAAAAGCTATTGGAAATAATCAACAACTTTAGCAAAGTTGCAGGAAACAAAATCAACCCACATAATCTTAATTGTTTTATATATATATATATA
>NW_025367993.1:0-10291 GCF_016433145.1 Gracilinanus agilis | reverse complement strand
GAAAGAAAGAAAAAAGGAAGAAAGGAAAAGGAAGGAAGGAAGGAACAAAGAAACAAAGAAACAAAGGGAAGGAAGAAAGAGAGAGAAGGAAGTAGGAAAGTAGGAAAAAAGGAAGGGAGAGAGGAGAAAAGGATTAGTAAAATTCATGACTTCAAATGTTTATACAAAAATAACCAGAATCTAGCCAAAAGGAAGGTTGCGGATATAAATGCAAGATATGAAATTTGACCTCATAGGAACTCTGAAACTTAATGAAATCAAATCTGACTAGAATATAGTTTTACATAGGTAAGCCTTCTTCAAAAGAAATAAAAGAAGTAAAAGAGATGAAGTAACATTATATATTAGGGAGGTATTCTCATGTGAAGAAGTCCAGGAATCAGATACTATTCTTATGGAAAAGAGTAAAACATATGAAATAGATGATAAAGTTAGAGAGGTTTAGAAATGGTCAAATGGCCAGACTCAAAGAACAGTACTTAATGGTTCAAGGTCAGTTTGACAAAAGGTCTTGAATAGAGTGTCTTAAGCATCTGTATATCTCCCTATGCTATTTAACTTTTTTTTTATTATCATTCACTTGGATAAAGCCTTAGATGTTATGCATGTTTATCAAATTTGCAGTTCATTAAGCTCAAAAGCTGAGCTGGTATCCAAAAAAAACCTTGTCAGATTGACAATAATGACTATATATATATGCATATATATATATATAATTCTTTAATAATAATAACTAGAATTTATATAATACTTTAAAGTATGCAAAAGGTATTTTTCTATCCTCTTAAAAACCATGGGAAGTAGATGACATTATTATTCCCATTTTATAGATGAGGAAATTGAGCCTGAAAAAGGTAAAGTGACTTGCCCGGGGACATACCTGCTAATAAGTATCTGAGGCTGGATTCAAACTCGGGTCTTTCTGACTTAAACTCCAACACTGTTCACTAGTAATAATAAAATCTTTAATCATTCTCCTTTGTACCTCACTACAAACACCTTTACCTTGCCCCTCCATTCCTTATGAGCTATTGAAATATGCCCTTTAACTACCTTCATTACCCAATAAACATAAAATTTATGATGGTTCATTAATTTGTCTCTCCTGGAACTGTCTATTATTGGCAACTTCTTGCAGAATAATCCCTAATGCTGAATTGGACTTCATTAAGAAAACTATTCAACTAGATCTAGGCTGGCCTTCCTGTGCCTAATTGAAGCACAGTCCTGGCCCACCTAAAGTGTCCTTTCCCTGATCTCTGCCCATCCAAATCCTATTAATTCTACAGGTTCCAATTAAATTCTTATCTCCTCCATGAGGCCTTTCCCAAGCAGCTTCAGCCAAGTGATTTCTCCATCCTCTGAACTCTTAGCATTTACTCTCATTCACCTAATATAGAATCATCTATTTCTATATGACTATTCATATTGTTAACTCTTCTATTATTATTACCTTTTTTAGTTAAGTTATTACTTCTATTCCCAGCTCAGCCATAAGCCACTTGAAGGCAAACAAACATGGATCATACCTTTTTGAGATCTGCACAGCAACTAGCACAGAATGAAATACATAATAGATATTCAGAAAAAAAAACCCTAATGATTGGATTTTTGTTAAATAAAATTAAAGGACTGTCTCAAATCCAACTTAACCCAAAGTGTAATAGGAAGGAAGGAAGGAAGGAAGGAAGGAAGGAAGGAAGGAAGGAAGGAAGGAAGGAAGGAACAGAGGGAGGGAGGGAGGGAAGGGGGAAGTAGAGAGTAAGGGAGGAAGGAAGGGAAGGAGGTAGGGAGGATTTATTAAGTGTCTCCTATAATCGTCAATCAGAGTTATAAAAGTTCAGGGCTGAAAAAGTCCTTGGAAGACTAGAAAGATGAAGTGATTTGCCAAAAGTTCTATAGCTAGTGAGAAAGAACAAGAATAAGCATTTATTAAGTGACAAGCACTGAGACAAGCACATTACAAATATTCTCTCATTTGGTTCTCACAACAACCCTGGAAAGTAGAAGCTATTATTATCCCCTTTTTTGCTGCTGAGGGAACTGAGGTATATGGAAGTTAAATGATTTACCCAGAGCCACACAGCTAGTAAATATCTGAGGCTGAATTTAAATCTAGGTCTTTCTGACCCCCAGACCTAACTCTCTATCCATGTCAGCTTTCTAATCACTGAATTATTCTCCCTCTGAACCAAATGAACTTCAAACATTCAATCACCCTTCGCATCCTCCTCCCATCCCCCTTACTTATTTTTAATTGACGAAAATTGATTTTCTTTTTTTTCTCATTTTCTCTACCCAAATTGAGGAGAAAAAAATGGCTTGTAACAAATATGAATTCACAGACAAAACTAATTTCCACATTGACTAGGTTAAAAAAATATACATCTCAATCCATCACCTCTCTGTTAGGTGGGTAGTACATTTTATCACAACCCCTCTGGAATAGCAATTGGTCGTTTTGTTTATCAAAATTCTTCTCTTTCAAAGTTATTTGTCTTCATAATTTTGTTTCTACTATAAATCATTCTTTTAGGGAGCCAAGATGACAGAGTAGCAGGAAGAAGTACACAGGGCTTCTCCATTCCTTACCTCCTACAAAGTAACCCAGAAAATATACCAAAGAGAATGATAGTCAGGAAATCCAAGTTAAAATCACAAGTCATGTTTTTTGCCCAGGTTGAAATAGAGAGACAGAGAAACACTGGGAATGGGCCAGTGTTATAATGAAAATATAACTCTTGTGATACTATGCTTCTAGGGGATATTGGTTAGGGAAGCTGTGCCTTGTATTCCCCTAGGTGACTGGGGAGAGCACCAATTCAGTCACCTTTGCTCGATGATATAATTCCTATTTCTATATAACAGTGCCCCAGCAGGATCCTTGTGGTCTGGTGGATGGGTAACCCTTTCAGGTCCCACCTGGGTTTGGATTAATTATTAATATTGGGCTCTAATTAGCCTTGGATCACATTTCATCTGACTGCATTGCTCCCTCCCTAAAGGTCGTGATATAATGAGGACTCGGGAAGGTACTTAATAAAACATTATCTATCAATGTTAAATAGGGAAAATAATAATCAGGAATGGCTTGGGGATAGGAGACCCTGTCACACTAATATCTGTGTTCAATAATCCCCTCACAACTGTAGGCTGTTGTTTCACCCTCCTCTGGTTCAGCTTGGCCACTGCCAAACCAGAGAGGGCAATCGGCTGGTACAGATATGGTGATTTCTCTCTGCTTCCTTGTTATCAGTTTGTGATATCTCAACCTTACAGCCTTCAGGAAATATTTACCCTTCACTTCCCTCTGCTTCTTCACCTTCCCTCCTCCCAGTTACCACCTGGACACAGATACCTAAATATCTAATGATGATTCAAATGCCTAAAGATCTAGAGAGATTCAGAGAGAACCAATGACCCATGGTCAGAGACCCACAGATCCCTGCTCCAAGATCAAAGAACAAAGATTAAAGCTCAATAGTCAAGCTCAAAGACCAAAGACCCCTCCCAGATAACTGTTAGGGTATTTATATCCTCAGGCCAATTGCCTTTGCTCATTTCCTCAGGGCATCTTGGAACATTCAGATGTCTCCAACTGTCTCCCTTGTCAATCAAGGTGAGACTAACAATTCTCAGAGTTTGAATATAACACTAGGAATGTACTATTGGAAGTATATCAGAGCAAGAAGAAGTCCTAGATCTAACACAGAAGGCCTAAATTTGTGAAAGTTGTAAGAACAAAAACCAGCTGGCAGCTCTTTCACTAACAACACAATTCTCATTCCTAAATCCAGGGTGGGCTGAGAAATAGACCTGTGCCCAGGGTGGCATTCCAGAATGGAGTGGTTCTATAGGTCCAGAATGAAGCAACAAATGAATGTCTCAGATGTCCAGTTCCAATATCTAACTCAACCTGAAGCCTGCAGAGGAAAAACATGGGTGGGAATTCCAAATAAAGTGAAGTCTACAGTTCTTTCACTCTGAACCATGAGAATTTTCTAGCTGCCTAGTAGTGTCTGAATATAGCAGCAGTTTACTGGAACTCTAAATGAGGCCATCCCATAGAAAGATTGCTTAGACCCAAACCTAAGTTAAGAACTTGAAAGAGCTCAGGCCAAGAAGCAGCAATAAAACTGAGTCCTACATTAAGCCTCTTCAAAAGCTCTGAAAATTTCCAGGTCCCCATCTAAGCTATCATTGAGGTTCTGAACACAGCACTCTGTCAAGGTCCTCTAGAAGCAGCAAGAGGACTAGTCTTAAAGTAAAACCCAAAGTCAGAAAGTAGAATTGAAGAAAGAGCAAAAAAGAAAAGAATCCCATCAAAAAGAGTTATTATGGTGTCAGGGAAGCTCAAGACACAAACTCAGAATAAAAGAATGACACCACAACAAGTGAAGTCTCACAGTAAAGCATAGTTTGGGGATCAATTCAATTGAAATTCTGGAAAGAAATAAAATAACTTTAAAATTCCTTTAAATGAACATGATAGTGCTAGAGGAAAAATGGAAAGGAAGAGAGAACTATGGAAGAAAAAAATTGGAAAGGAATTAACAGTTTGCCACAAAAACTTTGCCCAAACAAAAACCCCCCTAAAAATTAAAACAGAGCAAAAAGAATCTAATTTCTAATTGACTCCTTGAGGCAATAAGAAATATCAAAACAAAAGTCAAAAAACTGAAAATATAAAGTATCTCACAGCTAAAACAATTGACTTGAAAAACAAATCAATAATAGATACTTTAAGGATCTTTGACTCAAAAAGAAAGAGCCTTAAAAATCACATTGCAAAAAAAAATCATAAAAGAAAACTGTCCAGATCTCTTAGAATTAAAGGACAGAGTAGAAATAAAAATAATACACTAATCACCACTGAAAGAAAGCCCAAAATGAAAATTCCTAGCAACAATATAGCCAAAAGTCTAGATCTTCCAAGTCAAAGAAAGAAAACTTCAGCAGGCAAAAAGAAAAAAAAATCATTTACCAAAGAGTTAGTCAGGATTTCACAGCCACCATAATTAATTAATGGAAATCTTGGAAGATGATATTCCAGAAGGCAAAGGATATAAGTTTACAACCAAGAATAATTTACCCAGCAAAAATGAATATAATCCCACAGAAGGAATAATGGCCTATTAATTAAAGAGGATTTCTGAACATTTCTGTTGAAAAGATAAAAGCTACATAGAAACTTTGAAATGTAAGCACAGGCGTCAAAAGAAACATAAGAAAGTAAACATGAATGAATGATCATAAAGAATTAAATAAGGATAATTAGACAAAAGACCTCAAAGTGGTTCTAATCTTTTTTTTAAAAATGGAAAGAGAGAAGAAGGAAAATATTGAGAGGGTGAGTGGAAGAAAGATATATGTTAGGGGAAGTTATTACATAATTGATACATGCAAGTTTAGGATTCTATACAAACAAAGGTGCAAGGGTGGAAGTGGCAACTATCATCTGAACTTCACTTTTATCTGAACTAATCAAAGGAGGGAAGATGAGAAAAAGAGGGAGGGTGGACTCTGACTATGTACAAAAATATTTATATCTTCTTGCAGTGGCAAAGAATTGGAAACTAAAAGAGTGCCCATCAATTGGGAATGATTTAACAAGTTAAAATATACAAAAGTATATGAAGCTGCAAGAAATGATGGAGTGGGTGGTTTCAAAGAAACATGGAAGATTTGAACAAACTGATTCAGAGGTAGGTGAACAGAACCATTTATTCAATGATATTGTAAAGAAAAGTGGCTTTGAAAGACTTAGAAACTCTGATTAGCATAATGCCCAAATATAATTCTAGAAGACTAATGATGAAATGTTTCTTCCAGATAAACTATATATATGCATAAATATGTATGATCACTCTTAGATATATTTGCTTTGTATTACTATATATGTTAATAAAAGAGGCATCATTTTTCCTTTCTCAATTGATGGGGTAGGAGAGAGAGGTATTTTTTTGAGGTCTGAAAAAGAAGTTTAATTTTAAAAACTCTTCTCCTGGTTCTACCCACTTCACTCTGTATCAATCATACTCCACTTCTACCCTCCAAAAAATGCTCTAATGCAGTGATGGGCAAACTCTTTAAAGAGTTTAAAGAGGGGGCCAAAGGAAAGGAAATGCTCATCTGTCAGTCTGTTTCTAAGCAACTCTTTCTAAATTTCATTGTATTGTATCCTACTCATTGTATTCATCATATTAGGAATAATGTCACATGGCCAGATAGAACATTTCAGGGGCGGCATCTGGCCCACGGGCTGTAGTTTGCCCATCACTACTCTAATGGATTATAAACTCAGTATAAGTGAATGATACATTGTAGACCAAGAAACCAATATGAAGTTAGACTGCATTAAGTGAAACATAGTGTACAATAAAAGGAATGTGTTTTAGTTTTACTGTATTCTTATTTATTAATTCAATAGTTCTTTTGCTTTCAATTTTATTAATTAGTTTCTCCTTTAATTTTTAGGATTTCTAATTTAGTTTTCATCTGGGAATTTTTAATTTGTTCACTTCCTGGTTCTTTCATTTGCATGACCAATTCATTGGCCTCTGCCTCCATAATTTGTTAATATATGCACTAAAGGATATAAATTTCCCCCTGAGTACCGCTTTGACTGTATCCCACATAGTTTGGTAGGATGTCTCATCATCATCATTCTCTTCTATGAAATTATTAATTGTTTCTATGATTTGTTCTTTAACTGATTTTGGAGAATCATATTTCATTTCCTATTAATTTTTGACTTGCCTATCCATATACCCTAACTAATTATTATTTTTATTGCATTATGATCTGAAAATATTGCATTTATTATTTCTGCTGTTTTACATTTATTTGCCATGTTTCTATGCCCTAGTACATGGTCAATCTTTGTGAATGTTCCATGTGCTGCTGAAAAGAAGATATATTCCTTTTTGTCCCATTTATTTTTCTCCACATATCTATTAACTCTAATTTTTCTATGATTTCATTCACCTCTCTTGCCTCTTTCTTATTTATTTTTTGGTTTAATTTATCTAGATCTGATAGGGGAAGGTTGAGTTCACCCACTAGTATAGTTTTGCTATCTATTTCATCCTTGAGCTCCACTAGCTTCTTCTTTAGAAATCTGGATGATATACCATTTGGTACATACATATTGAGTACTGATATTTCTTCATTGTCTATTCTGCCTTTTATCAGGATTTAGTTACCTTCCTTATCTCTTTTAATCACATCTATTTTTACTTTGGCCTTGTCTGATATCGTGATTGCAACTCCTGCCTTCTCTTTCTCAGTTGAAGCCCAATAAATTTTGCTCCAGCCTTTTATTTTTACCCTATGTATGTCCACCTGCTTCATGTGTGCTTCTTGTAGACAACATATGGTAGGATTTTGGTTTCTAATCCACTCTGCTATTTGCTTCCCTTTTATAGGCAAGTTCATCCCATTCACATTCAGAATTATGATTATCAACTGTATATTCCCCAACATTTTGATTCCCTATTCTTATCCTGCCTTTTCTTCTTTCATTATTTCCTTCTACACCAGTGTTTTGTTTTTACTCATCTCCCTAGTCCCCTCCCTTATTTTACTTCCTTTTCTCCCCACTCCCTTCTTATTCCCCTCTTATTTTTCTTTATGATCTTTTTAAGCTACCACACAGACTCTCCCTCCCTAGTATTGCTTCCCTCACCACCAGTCCATTTGTTACCTTTCTACTTCTCTATAGGGCACAAATCAATTCTCTGCCCCAACAGATCTGATTGTTCATCCCTCCTTGAGTTAATTTCAATGAATGTACAAATAAAGTATTTCCTATCTCCAACCTCTTTACCCTTCCAGTGTATTGGTCTTCTTCCCTGTTCTCACCATGCACTTCTTTATGGAATATAAATTTACTCCATTTTGTCTCTTTTCCCATTTCTCATAATATTATCCTCTTTTTTACCTCTAGTTTTATATGTATTTATACATACACACATATATGTGTGTGTGTGTGTATCTTGACATTTCATCCTATACAGTTTGTTACTGTTCCCTCTAAGTATACTTCTTCTAGCTACTCTGATGATAATAACAATTTTTAAGAGTTACCAATATCATCTTTTCTTATAGAGATACAAATCATTTGAACTTATTGGATCCCTTAAATTTTTTTTTATTTTTTCCCCCTCTCAATTACCTTTTGGTGATTCTCTTGAGTTCTGTGTTTAGATATCAAATTTTCTGTTTAAATCCGGTTTTTTTCTTTATGAATGCTTGGAAGTCTTCAATTTTATTAAATGACCATATTTTCCCCTTTAAGAATATAGTCGGTTTTGCTGGGTAGTTGATTCTTGGTTGTAGACCCAGTTCCCTTGCTTTCTGGAATATTATATTCCATGCCTTCCAGTCCTTCAGTGTAGATGCAGTCAGATCCTGTGTTATCCTAACTGTGGTTCCCTGGTATCTGAATGACTTCTTAACAGCTTGTAATATTTTTCCTTGGTCTGGTAGTTCTTGAATTTGGCTATAATATTCCTGAGAGTTGTCAGTTGTGGATTAAATGTGGCAGGTGATCTGTGGATTCTTTCAATCTCCACTTTTCCCTCTTGTTCCAGGATTTGGGGGCAGTTTTCTTGTATAATTTCCTGTAGGATGATGTCCAGGCTTTTTCTTTTGTCATGATGTTCCTGTAGTCCAGTAATTTTTAAATTGTCTCTCCAAGATCTGTTTTCAAGATCTGAGGTTTTGGTAATGAGGTGTTTCATATTTTCCTCAAATTTTTCATTCTTTTGATTTTGAGTTTTACTATATTCTAATGTGATCAGACCATATCTGGAATATTCCATTCATTTGAGGTGCCATATTAGGTTGGATATTAATAGGATAGTGAAATGAAGACAACCAAAATGGTGAAAGATCTGGAGATCTTGCAATAGGAGGATTGAGTAAAGGGACTAGAGATAACTAGCCTTAGGAAGATAAGGCATAACAGGGACATGGTTTAAGTCTTCAAATATTTACAAGTCTATATGTTAAAGAGAAATTTTACATGTCCCACTTTACCCTAAGAGAAAAATAGAAATAAAGGATGAAAATCACATAAGGACAAAGTTAGACTTAAAAAAGTAACAAAACTACAGAATTTGAGAATTACAAAGAAAGTCAAAAGCTATTTAGTTCAACCTATAACCAAAAGGAACCATGATTTTTCTTATCAAGTGGTCAGTCATCTGATCTATTCGAAGACCTGCAAGAAAGGGGAAACCATCATCTCTCAAGCAGCTCATTCTACTTTTGAGCACTCAATGTTTTTCCTTATCTCAAGCTTACATTGCACTCTTGCCACCTTCTTTACACTGCTCCTGGAACCAGCAAAGCAAATCTTATCTCTTTTCCTCATGCCTCTTCCTCCCATCCAATGGTTCTCTTTTCAAAGCTGAATAATACCAATTCCTTCAACCAATCCTCCTATGATATTGAAATAAGGTCATTCACCTATCTCTGGAAACTCTCTACTTTCTACTTTTTTATATGAGCTGAATATTCTCCAGTTTATCAATGTCTTTGGATTATAGCACCCAAAACAGAACACAATACTTTTAAATATGGTCTGACATGGATAGAGAATAATAGAGCTATAATGTCTCTATTTTTGGAAGTGAAATAAAAATATCTAGGGATTTGTTGATAGGTATTGCTGCCAATCATACTAATCAACATGCAGAGATATTCAATAATTGATTTATTATATGCTCAAAGTATAGTCTCATGGGCCACAAGCAGCATTTTTGAAAATCTTACTTAGCACAAAACAGGATGGATACAGTTAGAATTTTATAGAGGGCAAAGGAGAAGGCAAAGAGCTACACATCAAAAAATCATACCAGAATGGGAAGGTCTATTATCAGGCAAAACCATAAATTGAATAGCAAACAACAGAGCTAAAGGCAATATCTCAGGCTGGAATTTTTTTGCAGACTGAGCAGAAACTGACCAGATAGCTCCAGGCCTATAATTTATGTCTCATCTTAATTAAATGAGAGTAGCAAATCTGAATCTATGATTCTATGAAGAATAAATACTCGCAAAAGATACAATGTATAAAATTATGAAAATGGTGGTGATGGTGGCAATGGTAATGATGATAACAATAACAATAAAGTAGCTATAGAAAAGTTAAGATTTCCATGCCAAAAAATAGGAAGAATATTGATGGGTATTATCACATATGACAAACTAGTCAAAACCTGCAGAAACAATTATGGAATTTGCCCAGTAGTAGTAAAAGTCATTGTTATATATATATATATAT
>NW_025367992.1:0-1756 GCF_016433145.1 Gracilinanus agilis | reverse complement strand
TAGGAATAAAGAGAAAGGGAAAGGCTAGTCCAGGCCAAAGGCCTGGACGGAGAGAGAGGGTTAAAGGCTAAATAAATGAAGCTGTAAGCCACAAGGCCCAACAGCCAGATAGGCAGAGTTTGGAAGCGGCCCAGCTAGGCCAAGGAAGTCAGCCTAACTTACCCACGTGACAATACAGAGTGTAAGCTGTCTGTGGTCTCAGGAGATCCTTCAGCACCAAGTTCGAAGCTGGAACTGCCTCCACAGGAAGTCAGTAACATACTTAAAGAGATAGTGTCCTTCGTCACTTCCTGTAGGTCCATCTCTAATTCAAATGGACAAATGGCAGTCTCTACATTGATTTGGACTGCCCAAAGGGCAGTTCCTTGTTCTAGATTTGCTACTCATTGTCATGTGTGGGTAACTTGTCTCCCCTCCCCACTAGGGAAGGTGAGGATTACATCATTTCTATGCCTAGGATGGGTAGACTTTTGACTGTGAATGGGCTCGAGCTAATTCCATTTACACAATCCTCCCTGATGATCATATTGGGTGCCTAGTCACCCCAAGTGATCATGTTACACAAACATCTTATACTCACAAAGGTCTTCTAACTACAATAGTTAGAGATAAGAGGGAAATGGAAAAGAGAGAAGCAAAACCAATGTTTTTGCTTAGCGTGTTGACAAGAAACCAATTGGGGGCAGTCCTCTATTGGTATAACATGTACAATTAAAGTAGCTGTTCAAAACCCATCAGTCCATTCATTAGTACCCACAGTTCATTCTGGATCTCTTGATTAAACGTAGGTTCTTCAGGCATCTCTCTGCAAACAGTTCATTCTCTGGGTTAAGGAATCAGCAAGTTTCTTTCCCTGAGAATTTTTCTCAAACAAAATCAAAAATTAAATCTTGGATATAATAAAAATATGATTAATCTTGGATTTTATAAAAATACAATGCCCCCTCACCTGGGTATTTAGAAAGAAATATCTAGATCAGCTCAAGATATATAGTTGAGTCATGGGGTTGTATGAGTAAATTTAAAAGAAAAAAGAAGGAAAAAATATAAAAATCAAATAGAAGAAAATTGAAACTTTTGAAAAGGAAAGGCATTAAAATCAAAATCAAAATATTAAAAGCTATGTATATAAAATTTTTGAAGAAACAAAATAAAATTATAACAGGCCCTTGTATTAGGGTCTAATCAACTATAATTTCCATCCTACTAGTCTGTAGGACAAAATGCAGTAATACTGCACTTACCCATTTGCAGCTAAGACTACAGGAAGTTTCCATTCTATAAGAGAGAAAAAAGGACCAGATTTATATGCAAGGGAAGTGTCTGTCATTCCCTTCACTCTCAGGAATATATGGGTGAGCCAGATGATAGCCAACCTGCGGTACCTGACTGGCAGTGTAGTTCGGAGAGTCCTACGTCTTAACATATGTTAAGCGTCGCAGCTTCGATTCTTACACTGAGTTCAAGTCCTTAGTGTTGGCGTGGGAGTACCTCAATCCCACCTGTATATGTATGATCTTTAACCTTGTGCTCCTTGGCACTGTGCAGATGTTCTCATCAATCCCATTGGATTTGTCGGTCGGTCTTCATGACCTTGTGCTTTCCTTAGCACCATTAATGGCTCATGTGTTCCCTTCTCCTGGAATTAGACAGAAGCATTAATCACAGTCCCATAACATTTAACAATGTATGGCAAGTTCTTGAAGTCTAAACCTTGTGAGTAAGCAGTAATATTACAGCAAATATATATATATAT
>NW_025367991.1:0-8957 GCF_016433145.1 Gracilinanus agilis | reverse complement strand
AGAGAGAGAGAGAGAGAGAGAGAGGAATAAGGGAAATGCCTTTCTTTGATCCAATTTTTCCCTGCACCTTCTCAGGGAATGAGCCATTAAATGATAGCCAATCTTAGGTGCTTCATTAGGAATTTAAGTTGAGGGGACCCACGTCCTCTAAAGTTTTAGAAAAAACTGGGACTCCAGGACTCAAACCCCAATTCCAAGCCCTAAAGTATTGGCATAGAACTCTGCCATCCATGCATATCTTTTAGTCAAGTCTCTGACCATGTGGCTCGGCACTTCTCCTGGAATCAGAGAGGCATTAAATCACAATCCCATAGTCTCAAGGGTCTTCAGGCTCAGGTATTTGCATTGAGCTTATTTTGCTGTAGAATCAAAAAAAAGGATAAATAATGATTATATATGTACTTCCAGTACAAGATGAGAAAAAGGAAAAACAATAAACATTTTATAACAATAAACAATGATGTTCAAAAAATCATATACTTGTTACAACTTTTAAACCTTGGCTAAGGGTTTCTCAACAAACTGTTATTGCTTCCATATAAAAACCTGATATTGAAAAAAAAAAACCTTCTGGTCTAAATTATCCTCAAGAATTCTAGACCCTTCTGATAAAAGAGGCTAAAACACAGACTAATATAAAAAAATATATATATAAGACAACAATTCTTCACAATAAAATATATAAAGCTTATCCTTTAAGACAACAATTCTTTAAAATAAATACATAAAAACCTTATCATTTATACAGAAGAGTACTAAGCACCTAAAGTAAATTTTTAAAAGACCTCTCATAAAATTACAATTTAAATCTCAATGCAGGCACCAAGCTCTCCAAAGTTGAACAAAATTAAGGCAATTTATAACTTTGTAAGATGTTCAAATGGTAGGAGAACATAGCATTGTTTATGATTACAGTAAAAATGAAACCTGAAATAAATTAGGAAATATAATGAGTATCAGATAACAAGCTGGTCAAAACCTCTTACCAGTTCTAATAGATTTTTCTCATTATTTGGGAGTTACAATAAAATCATAAACAGAATTAATCTAGCAGCCACAAACTACATTAACTTAAAATGATTCAGTGCAACAGGAAAATCAACGAAATTAGCAAGATTAATTTACAAAACTAATTAGCAAAATACAGTAAGATACAGTCCGTCTAAAACAGAAATAAAACTCATTCAGTTCCGAGGTTTAAAAGTTCACCCCTTGTTCAATTTAAGGTTCTTTTGATTGAGTTCTGCTGAGTTTAAGGAGTTTTTCTATAATCAGTCTTTGCTCTCAGTTCAAAGTTCTGAGCAGGTATGGGGGTGAATAGGCCATGCAGCTGGATTAAGGGTAAATGCTAGGTCCACGTGGTGTTGGGTCATGGCCTCAGGGCTAGAGAAAAACTTAGGTCAGTTTTGTAGAAAATACCATGTGTAGAGCTTGTGGGGGTGGGGGTTGCCTAAATTAGGTCTTTAGAGAAACACATGGAAGGCTAGAAATAGGGAGAAAAGGGAATATACTTCTCAAATTCTATAGCGGTAGAGTTGAAGCTGAACCTTGGCGTTCAGCAAGTCAGGGTGGGGGTCACTTCTTGGAAATCCCAGGATTCCAGATTCACAGAAATGGAGTCAGGAAAAGTGGCGGAGATCACAGGGACTGGAACGCTGGCAGGCTTGTAGTCAGGAAGCGGTAGGAATGGAGATCAGGTCAGGAGTCAGGAGATCAGCTGCAGAGACACACTGGCTGGGCTCCAGCATTTTACTTTTAAAGCCAAAATCCAGAATCGGCTGGCCTGACCACCCAAGGTGGTTTGGGCTGGACTGGCTGGCTGAGTCCCACCTGAGGCAAAAACGTGCTGTTGATTTTAGCAAAAGCACGGCAAGGAAAGCCACTTTCCTTTTTTAAAAAAGTGCTCAAAAGAGCTGAGCCAGGCCAAAAAGAAAGCATGGCTATGGTTAGGCTATCTGAAAGATTGAGAGTTCGAATTTCGACCTTCTGGTTTGCCAAACTGTTATGATTAAAAATGATGATGGTCGAGATCAAAAGGGAGAATAGTATTTTAATAAAAGCCATGCTGATAGAGATAAACTGACAATGCGCCTGTAAGAAAACCTCACCTCAGCCATTTACTTTCCTCTCTCCTTGAGCTCAGGTAACTAAAAGAAGTTCCAAGTCACTACCCCTTACTTAAAACAGTCCCTCACCTTTTATACGTCATCCAAAACAGGAAACCCATGAAAACCATTGGACCACGGGAAATGTAGTTTTAAGGACCCCCACAGGTCCACAGAAGTTTGTCAAACATTATATTGAGGTTCAATCCTTCCAAATAGAACCCCAGGTGATTTTAACTAACACATAACACAATGTGGTAAAATAGAATATAATGGGCGTCTGTACTAGCAGCAATGCAATGACCCAAGACAATTCTGAGGGATTTATGGAAAAGAACACTATCCACATTCAGAGGAAGAACTACAGGAGGGGAACACAGAAGAAAAATTCTTGCTTGGACACTTGGTTTGATGAGGACATGATTGGGAATGTAGACCCAAAAGGACCACATCAATGTAACTATCAATAATATGTAAATCAGTCTTGACTGACCACACATATTAAAACCAGTGGAAATATGAGTTAACTATGAGGGTGTGGGGGTTGAGGGGTTGAAGGGTAAAGTAAAAATATGAATTATGTAACCATGGAAAATTTTTTTAAAAGTAAAAGTTAATAAAAAAAAGGAAAAAAAAGAAAAAAAATCAGTGTGACAAAAAAACAGCTTATCAATAGGAGCAAAATTATCCACTCCCTATCCTTTACTCAAAGGCTTTCTTTAAAAAATTCAAGGATTTTATCCATTTGTGGCTCACCAAAAATGTAAGACTACATTTAATATTCAATAACTCTAAGTGTTATATTTCATAATATTTATTAATAATCACTTGAAGTAGAAAGAAAATACACTAAAAGAAATGGAAGTTCAAACCTAATTATCTAACAAAAAGTAAACCCATATGTGTAGATTCTCTTGCCTAACATAAAGCCAGCTTTCCAAGCTGTGATCAGGGGGTCAAAGAGGGAGGGCAAAGCTACACAAAACATATCTTCCCTAAATTAGTACGTGACATAGATATGTAAAGGGTGATGCTGGGAAAGAGAGACTTTGGGGAGGAAAATTCTATCCACACAAATGGAATACACTAGGGGTAAATGACCTCAGCAAGCTATTGTTGGATAAATCCAAAGACCCCAACTTTGGGGACAAGAATTTTGGAAGCCATTGAGAGAAACAGTGTCTCTAATAGATATTTTTATCTGGAATGCATCAAAAGATCAACACAGACCTGCAAGGCCATGTGTTTTGCCCTTTCTGCCCTGGAAGTCAGGACACAGACAGGATGGGTTTATCTAAAATAATAATCTGAACTCCTTTCTGTGATTCCTTTTATGATTCATACCTTTTCTTATTGGAAAGCATTATAATCTAATTATCTAGGATAGCTTTAAGTTTTTAGTAAACCAGCACTTAATGAGTTAACAGCTTTTCTTTAATCAGCAGAAAACAGCTGCAGCTGTGATTATATATCTCTTACTGCTCCAGGTGTCCCAAGGTCACAGAGTGGCAGACAGGCAAAATTCCACTTTAGATAAAGTGAGGCTCATTTTTAACCTTGGAGCTTTTTCTCATTCAGGCATGATCTTCATGAGAAAATTCTTTGTAAAACCATATATTAATCATGATGTAATTCTGTAACCTTGGCATATGTGCGCAGTTGTGAAAATTCATTGTGCTTTGTGTGAAATGTTTTTTTTGAATACTGTTTAAAATAAATCTCAAGCTCATTGCTGGTCGGTGGAACAGCCATGAGCTAACTAACAGCCTCTGGCTTCCCTCTCATTCTTTCACACCCAAACTGTTCACTTATCTGATTCCTGGAGCTATTAAATAGCTTTCAACACAAGAACTCACTATTTGACAAAAACTGCTGGGGAAATTGAAAAACATTTTGGGAAAAATTAGGTTTATAGCAATATCTTATACCCTATGCCAAGATAAATTCAAAATGGGTAAATGACTTAAAATTTTATTTGAATTTATTGCTACTATTATAGAATATCGTCCACCAGTTATAGACCCCAAGACTTGTAACTACACAACTTTGAGCAGAAGGGAAGAGATAGACAGACAGACAGACCAACAAGATAACAGTTCTTCATAGTTACCTGTTCTGTTGGGAGAATGATCATCTATCTTTTTAAACAAATTTTGTCCTGATGAAATACACTTTATCTTCACTAAATCAACAGGACTCCATTGAGCAAAAATGCCCTATTTCTAATCCCATAAATGTCTCTGGACACTTGTACAAATCAAACAATTTCCTTTTTTATTGTCTCCCAACAGAATCAACTTAAGACAATTGATGACTTCAGAAATATTACATAAAAGATCTCAAGCACTTTCTTCACTGTGGTATTTTCCCGCAAGGCTCAATATTTCATTTTGTTTGGGGAATGGTAAAGTAATATAACATTTTCCCAGGCCCAGACCCAACCCTACCAAATTTTGGACTTGAGACCTCTATCCTCTCTCAAATGCAACAATTAATCAAATTCTATATTCAAGAGCTCTCTTTTAGTTTTCTTTAGAGTAGAGTACTAAATTATGAAGAACAAATTTACATTACTATCTCCAGCTTGAATGGTCGAAGTATTTTCTGCTGGTGGAGGGGGCAACTCAGAATAGCAACCACAGTCTTGAGAAATACCATCAACAGCATCACCAGAATTATTTTGTGTAATATTGGCTCATGTGCTCTTAATTATTCTTCCCTCTGTTTAACATGACCTTTCTATGCCTATAATGCTGACTATGACAATATTTCTAGACCAGGCATGATTTTGGTTACTTTTGTGGTAGGTTAATTATTAGAATGTAATGAAATACTTTTAGATCATTAAACAGTTGGCAAAAGCAAGGGCAGTATATTTGACAAAGAGCAACATTGAGAACATCACGAGTTGACTCCACTCAGGGAAATACTTTTGCATCTGAGTTACTCATCTTCATCCTAGTCCACTTGCCAGGACACTGAATGAAGTTAGAGTACTTTTTCATTACTTCATAGTCATTTAATCAGGAAATTCCCTAAACAAAACAAAACAAAACAAAAAAAACTACCTTCTGGCTTAAAATCTACACCACAGCAGGCAGTTGGGTGGCTCAGTGGATTCAGAATCAGGTACAGAGACAGGAATTCCTGGTTCAAATCTATCTTCAGATGCTTCCTAGCTGTGTGACCCTGGGCAAGTCATTTAACCCCCATTGCTTAGCCCTGACAGTTCTTCTCCCTTAAAACCAATACACAATATTGATTCTAAGGGAAAAAGTAAGGGCTTAAAAAAATACACTAAATATTAAGTATTACTACCCTAAGACAGAAGTGGAGTAAGGGTTAGTAAATTAGGGTTTAGTAACTTTCCCCAGGCCACACAGCTGGGCAGTACTTCAGGCCAGATTTGAAACATAGAAACTCCCATCTCCAGATTTGACTATCTATCCAGTGAGCCATTCAGCTGCCTCTGAGCTTCAAAAACTTTTAAGGATAATCTAGACTAAATATCATGAGTACAAGAGGAGATGCTAGGATATTATTCCCACAATATCAGTGTAGCTTTATTTAATTTTTCTTACTACTTTTTAGTAGTCTTTTATATTTAATTTTTAATATTTTAAATTAAATGTAGAAATAATTTTGACAATTTTCCCCAACATTTTGTAATTCAGATTTTCTGCCTCCCTCTCCCACTTCCTCAAGGGAATGAATAGTCTGATGCAGTTTGTCCCAGTACTTTCATACAATAAACATTTCCATAATCCTCATGACATGAAAGAAGATGCATATCAATATAATATTTAAAATTTTTTTCATGAAGGAAGTAAAGTGAAAGATGGCATGCTTTGATCTGCAATGGGATTCCGACAGTTCTTTTTTTGGCTGTGGATAATATTTTTTATCATGAGTTCCTTGGGATTATACTGAATCTTGTTTTGCTGATGATAGTTTAGTCCTTCACAGTTGGTCTTCATACAATATTTCTATTATTATATTCACTTTTTTGTTTCCTTCATTTTACATTAGTTTATATAAATGTTTCTAAGTTTGCCTGAACTTATCCTGTTGACCATTTCTTATGGTGCAATGAAGGCATTCCACAATTTATGGACATTTCTTCAGTTTCTAATTTGGGGCTATTTTAAGGAGTTGCTTTTTTTTTTCTTTTTTTGGAAAAGTAGGTCCTTTCCCCCCTTTTGCTGATGTCTTTGGGTTGGGATGCAGACTCTGGAGTGATATTTCTAGATCAAAGTATATACCCACATTGGGGCCCTTTGGGCATGGTTTTACATTTCTCTAAGGCAGTGATGGGCAAACTTTTTAAAGAGAGGGCCAAAGGAAAGGAAATGCTCATCTGTCATTCTGTTTCTAAGGCAGCTCTTTCAGTTTCATTGTATCATATCCTACTCCTTGCATTGCATGGCTGGATAGAACATTTTAGGGGGCCGCACCTGGCCCATAGGCCATAGTTTGCCCATCACTGTTCTAAGGAATGGATAAATCACTTCACAGTTCCACTGATAATGTATTAATGTCCAAATTTTCCAACATCTCCTTCAGATTTATCATCTTCATTTGTGGTTATTTAAGGAAATCTAACAGGTGTGAAGTGGTATTTCAGAGTTATTTTAATTTGCATTCTTCTAATCAAGAATTATTTGGAGTACTTTTATATGGCTATAGTTTCATTTTTTTTTTCTGAGAGCTGCCTATTATAAGAATTTGGAGAGCCAGTCAATGAATGTTATGATAGAGGAGATATAGAGCATCTATGAGGTGAGACTCTCTTCTTGCTCTCTCCTCCTGCCTAATATGCACTAGGAGACTAGAGGGATGAGGCTTCTCTATAAGATGAGGTATTGGGGACCACAATCCAATTCTGAATGAGGGCGGGGTTCACGCAAGCTTCCCCCAAGGTCAGCCAACTTCACAGAGGGTGGTTTGGCTCCAAGATGGAGGCATCCAGACCAAGCTGTGCTTTCCCTCCCCATCTTTGTCTCTCAGGCACTCTGGAACACAATCTGACTAATGAATGGCTTTTATTAATCACAATTCAGAGATTGGGGAAAGAGGTGAAGGGCAGAGGGATTTGGGGGGCCCTTTTCTCTCTTCCTATGGAGTCTCTCATTCAGGAGGGAACCTTTGGGTTTCCCATTCTCAAGCGTCTACTTCTGCCGCTTCTTCAGTTTCTATTTCTATCGTTCTCTATAATTGCAAGTTAGACCAGAAAGGGTCTATCAGCAAGGTTGGGTAATGGTAGAAGGAGCTTAAGAGACTGCTCCCAAAATGGAGTCCTAAAACTTAGCTTACTTGTTTTGTTGAAATCTTGCTGGGTGAGAAGCGATGCGATGTCTTTGACCAGGGAATCAGGGTTTCAATGTCCAAAGAAAGTTCCTTAGGAAGCCCTCAGGACTGGATTCCAGCTGAGATGTTCTCCTCCTCCCTCTCATAGTCCTCCAATGAGGGGCCAGGAAAGTGGGACAGGATTATGGAGTAGACAGCTCAGAGTCCTAGTGTTTGGGGGCAGGGCTAGCTCTGAGCTAGTTCCCACTTGGGGAACCTGCCCTTGCACCCAGATGCCGAGAGATCCAGTGCCCCCCTATGCAGCATTTGGGGGCAGGGCTAACTCCTAGGTGGCTCTCACCCAGGGAAGCTACCTCCTGTGACTATAGGGCCTTCCCCTGCAGCCAGCCCTGCCTGCCTATTGGGTTGTGACCCATATTGGGGTGGGAGCAGGGGACATGTAAAGTTGAAAAATACCTTGTACTCCCTTTAAAACTACATTACCCATAATTCCTTAAGCCTTTTCCTATTGGTTGTGAGTTAAAACTACATTACCCAAACTCCTTTTCACCATATCCATAAGGCCTTTGGCCTTTTCCTATTGGTTGTGGGTTTCGCCAGCTGTTTTTGATATGGTTATGGTGGGCGTGTTGTCCGGGCTTTTTTGGAGAGAAGGCGCCTTGGTGAAGGGTGAGTTAGAGTCTTCCCCAGGGCCTTTTAAATAAAAATCCTTATAAATATCATACTTTGAAGGCATTGAATATTAATTTCAATCTTTACAGTTGGTGACATAATGAAGGGATTTTCAAACTCCCTGTAAAATAGTTCCCAACTGAGCCTCCCCCCCTACCCTCCCCATGTGGGAGAGCTTTCTGCTGCTTTTGCTTAGTGACGGCCTCTCATTTTTCTTTCTTTCCCAATCCGTGCATTTTCCCACCCAGGCATCTTTCAAACGCCTTCCTCACCTGCTTCACCCTTGTGCTGGTTCCTCAGACCACTGTAGCCTTGACTGCCTGGCTGAGCAGGGGTTTTGTTTTCAGCTACAAGCGGCAGCCCCACTAGACTTAAGCTGCTTTATTTACCATTGCGTTTTCTGCCTTACGGACCCTCTGAAGACCCTCCAGCCAACCTGCCTGTGACTGGTAACTTTCAAAACGCCCCGCAGCCTCTAGCCCCTTTTATCTTACAAACAGCCCTAACTTCTACTGGGCTTTTTGCCTGGGTGTGGGGAGGTCCTGACCTTTTTTCATCCACCCCAGCCTGCTTTCTGGCTTCCCTGCCCAACTGGGGTTTAAAAATAAGCAAGATAATTACTTCAACCCCAGCTTCTGACTATGAAAGCTTTAAAGCGAATCTGCCCTGCTTTGTAGCCATATCCTCCATTTTGGTTTCTGGCAAACATAGTCAAGTCCCTTGCTTGCCACTCCTACCCTTCTCTACTGTAGTGTGACCATTTGGCCACTAGAGGTCAATAAAAAAATTTAAAAAAATAAAATATTTTCCCCCCTTTCTCTGCTTTCTACCCCTTTCTTCCTGCTGAACAACAACACCAAATAAGTATATAAA
>NW_025367990.1:0-3468 GCF_016433145.1 Gracilinanus agilis | reverse complement strand
AGGCTGGGACATCTTCTGCCTTCTTTGGGAAAATCCATAATCCTTTGCTTTCAATAAAACCTGCCTGAATCCCTGAAAATGTCTCCCTTTTCTTGACAAACCCCTTAAGCCCACCTGCTGCCCAGGCTCCGGGTACCTTGTGTGATGGATAAAATGGGTGCACTGAACTTGGAGGGTGCTCTCCTTCCCTTGTGAGTGACAGAGGGGTAAAAGGTGATTGAGGTAATAGGAGAGGAATGAAAGGGATGGCTGAGTTTAGGGAGGAATGGACAAGGTGGTATTAGTATGGTAAGGGAACAGGGTGAGGTATTCAGGAGAGGCAGCTAACACAGACTAGACACCCAAGCTAGAGACAGAGGATATTGGGGGGAATAGGCTGATCCCTTCCAGGCAGGAAAGGTACTTCTACAGACACAAGGAATAGGGCCAGTCAGAAATGATTGAACTCTGACTTGAGAGCTTTCTTGTCAGTTTCTCAAGTCCTCAAAGGAGGAGTCGCAAGACTCCTCCCTGTCAGTGAAACTGAAGGGATTCAGGAGGAAGCGTTGGGCAACTAATTCCTCCCAAGATGGATGCCTCCAGTTTACCTCAGAAAATAAAAGAGAATACTTACTTCCCCTTCAACCCTTGCCTAATTCTTCAACACAATGATTCTCCAGAGGGTTTGATTAGGTAACAAAGGGATTTATTAATGTTCAGAGTTGGTCAGGAAGGAGAGAGGGGTTTGGGGTTTCTGACAGCCCTTAGGGAGAAACTCAAGATGGGGGAGGGTCACAGGAATGGGTTAGACTGAGAGAAGGACCTGCTTCTCTCAGCCAGGGAAGATTTGGATGCTCTTAAAGTAGAGGGAATACTAAAGGGATACTTTGAATTCAAGGATGTCCTACTTGCCTATTGGGGAAAACTAAACCCATAAAGTCTATTCACTAAAAACCCAAAAGCCACTCTGCCTCCCAGAGCCCCAGGAAAGCAGGCAGGGAAACAGGAAAACAATATGGAGAAAGTCAGGGAGAGGTCCAGAGAAATTATCTGGGTTCAAACTGTCCAGAGACAAAGCACAGGCCAAAAGCAAAACCGAAAGCCAAGCAGAATTCTAGTTAGTTCGTCCGCTCTGTTCAAGCCTTAGGGACCAACGGACTTCTCTCAGAATTCTAAGGCTTCTAACTGCCAGAAGTTTTCAGTTGGCCCCCTGCAAGAACAAAAGCCTCTCTTGCATCTTTTGCCTTACAAAATGGCACCTCTTTGGCAGATTTGCGGCCCGTGCCTTCTGTGCTCTTGCCCTATCGGCCCGGGTCACTAGCACACACAGCCTGGCACACTGACCCACAACTTGTCCATTTTCCATGGGAAGAAACCTTTTGGCTTCCTTCCACCAACACTGAGTGCCTTGTGGGGGGATGATCACCAGGACAAGAGCTCAAACCTTTAGAGCCCAGTCTGGGACTACAGCACTTGGTACCCCTCCAACCTCAGCACTGAAGAAAACAGCCCTGCTAGCCACCCACTAGTAGGATGATGGTCACAATTGGTGCCAAGGGGAAAACCAACTGTCAAGGGTGGGAGGGGCTGCCCAGCGGCTCAATGCCATCCTACTACAGCAATCCAGGGGATCCTCTGGATGCATGGATATACATGGGGGAGATCCTTTACCCAGCCTATTCCAAACAAATTTGCATTCCTTTGAAAACCCCAGGCCTGGGGCACATTAACCACCTCCTGGCCATGCCTCCACCATCTTGGAGCAGTCGTTTTCACGACTGCAGCCTCAGAAGAAGAGTATGAATAGCTCCCCTCTGAATTGTTTCTGCTTACATCCATTTGAGAATTGGCTCAACATCTGCTGGGTACCACTTGGATTGAGACCCTCTGCTGTCCTACTGGGTTACATCTGAAAAGTGAGCCTTTTTCATCTCATGTAATCATGTCTCAGTCATGTCTCACTTTTCCTTCATAAACCATGATGAAAACATTCCCCATATGGTCAGTGCCATACAGAGAGAGTATGTGGTTGAGGCAGAGACAGACAGACAGACAGCTAGGTAGATACAGAGAAAAAGAGAGAGACAGCGGGACAGTGATGAGGAGATAAACACAGACAGAGGTTGGGGCAGAGAGATGAAGAGAGAGGGAGAGAGGCATCATTTCACTTCAACTATTTCTTAAGGCAATTATGGGAGGTATAAAGAACCATGGGAGAGATAAAGCAGGCCTAGAAAACTTTTAAAACCAATGTAAGCCACTTCCCAACTGTGTGACCCTGGGCAAGTCACTTGACCCCCATTGCCCACCCTTACCAATCTTCCACCTATGAGACAATACACTGAAGTACAAGGGTAAAACAAAACAAAACAAAACAAAACAAAACAAAACAAAACAAAAACAATGTAAAGGGTTCCGGATTAAGATGGAGGCAGAGTAAGAAGCAGCTCTTAACCTCTCCTGACCGAAACAAACAAAACTCCTCAAGGGGACATAAAAACAAGTCCAGACAAATGGAGGAACCCCACAACAGGGCACAGCGTGGAAGGTACGTGGAATCAAGGCATTTCCATGCAATAAAGGGGTGAAACAGCTCTCACTAAATCGCGTGCTGAGCAACCACCCCACCCCCACCCCCTCCACACACAACACCTATAGCGCTGAAGCCAGCTAAAAAGAAATAGAGCAAGTTTGGGGCACCCATGGAGTCATTGACAGCTCTGGGGCCTGTTCCTGAAAGCAGCAAGATTTAGGACCCCGGGGGGGGGGGCAGCTGGGTAGCTCAGTGGAGTGAGAGTCAGGCCTAGAGACAGGAGGTCCTAGGTTCAAACCCGGCCTCAGCCACTTCCCAGCTGTGTGACCCTGGGCAAGTCACTTGACCCCCATTGCCCACCCTTACCAATCTTCCACCTATGAGACAATACACTGAAGTACAAGGGTTTATAAAAAAAAATCCTAAAAAAAAAAAAAAGATTTAGGACCCCAAAAAGCTAACGAATGCACACAAAATCTGAGCGTGGGAGCAGGGCGCTGAGAGTGGACACAGGGTGCAGTACACGGGCTCAGAGCGCAGGCACCGGTGGAGGCGTGGGTGGAGGCAGACACAGCCACAAGCTAAAGCTCTGAAACCCTGAGTGGGGAACCAGTGCAGATGGGTATACGACTGTGGAAGCAGCGCCCTGAGACTTGTAAAGAAACCTCCGGCAGACGATCAAGCAAGGGGGTCCACCAGGGGGCTTGACTGTGGACAGACCCTGAGCGCGAGGATAAACCTGAGAAGCTGCTGGGCTAACGAAGGCTACCCAGTCTCAGGAAGTTCAGAAGAGAAAGATTAACAACAAGAAAAAGAAGTCTTTAACACTTGACAACTTTTACACAGAGAAAATCCAGACAACCGAGCAAACAGAGGAGGAGAACAAACAAGCATCCGGACCCTCCTCAAATAAGGAAAACTCCTCACAAGCTATGGAAGAGTTCAAAACTGAGATT
>NW_025367989.1:0-1543 GCF_016433145.1 Gracilinanus agilis | reverse complement strand
CTCTCTCTCTCTCTCTCTCTCTCTCTCTCTCTCTCTCTCTCTCTCGGCTATCATTCCCCATATCTCTGGGTACAAGTAAGTGCCATGCACACCCTAAACAATGAGCAAATATTTGGCGATGATGGATGTTCTTTCCTCCTGGGATTTGAATGTTTGGTGGGAGGGATGAGCAAAGAGCAAGAGGAAACCTATGTCACAAATCAAAAGAGAAGAGTTGTGTAACTTTTCAACTATTACTCTGCTTCGTTGGATGCCTTCCGTGGATTTGGGGCTCAGTGATTATATGCTAGATGGAATCAATAATGAAATAATGAATACTTTTAGAAGTAAATCTGGGTGGCAGGTAGGTGGCTTAGTGGGTTGAAAATCAGGCCTGGAGATGGGAGGTCCTAGGTTTAAATCTGCCCTTAGATACTTCCTATTTATGTGGTGACCCTGGGGGATTCACTTAACCTCCATTGCCCAGCCTTTGCTACACTTCTACCTTGGAGCCAATACAGACTATTGATTCTAAGATGGAAGATAAGGGTTTAAAAACAAAAAAAGAAGTCAATCGGAATGCACTTCAGTAGGGTTGATATCTGCCCTACTGGAAAAGCAAATCAGAAAAACCACTACGCCCCTTAACTGGGGGATGAGAGGGGGGACATAAATCACATCGTCTGGCAAAATTAAACCAGATTAAACTAAAACCACATTATTTCTTGCCAGTTATTATAGATATCATTCTTTACATATAAGAATACCTAACAGATTGATTTGTGATCATTATACTTTGAGTTAAACTATGAGCATTCAAAAGCAGATGCTTTCAGAAAAGGAACTGGAAGATGTCATTTAAGTATTGTCTTTAAGGCAATTAATGTTGTGGATTTTCAGTAACTCCTATTTACTTTTTTCCCCCTAATTATCTTCCTTCTTTGAATCAATACTATGTATTAATTCTAAAGCAGAAGATTAATGAAGGCTAGGCAATTGGAATTAAGGGACTTGCTCAGGGTCACACAGCTAGGAAGTGTTTGAGGTCACATTTAAACCCAAGGTCATCTCTAGAACTGGCTCTCAATCCACAGAGTTACCTGTCTGCCCCATTCCTATTTACTTCTAGAAATCTCTTGCTTTTGTTGTTTCTCCACAAATACAGTGGTCCCTCACCTATTGCAGGAGTTACATTCCAGAGACACCAGGCAAAGGTGAAAATACATGAAGTAGTGGCATTATATTTATTTTATTATTTATGTATTTTAAAGCTTTATACCCTTCCCACTCTCCTATAGACATTTTCCACATGCTTATTAATGCTTATTAAACTACAGTCACTGAGCCAATCAGTGCCCAGGATACAGAATACAGCACTAGGGTTGGTCACCTTTCATTCCATCTGCAATAAGTGTGACTCAGCAATATAGAATTCGATATATATATATATATATATATACATATATGTGTGTGTGTGTGTTTTACTCTATGATTGATAGTTTTTTTATTTAATAATCTTTATTTTTTAGAAAAGTTAACATGGTTACATAATTCTTGCTCTTAC
>NW_025367988.1:0-6420 GCF_016433145.1 Gracilinanus agilis | reverse complement strand
AACTCGTCTCCCCTCCCCACTAAGGGAGGTGGGAGTGACATCATTAGTACGCCTGGGTTGGGTAGATTTTTGACTATTAATAGGATCTGGCTATTCTATTTACACAATCCCCCCTGATGATCATTGGGTGCCTAGTCACCCCAAGTGATCATGTTACACAAACATCTTCTACCACAAAGGTCCTTCTAACTACAATAGTTAGAGATAAGAGGGAAATGGAAAAGAGAGAAAGCAAAACCAATGTTTTGCTAAGCGCGTTGACAAGAAACCAATTGGGGGCAGTCCCCAATCAGCATAACATGTACAATTAAGGTAACTGTTCAAAAACCCCATCAGTCCATTCATTAGTACCCAAAGTTCGTTCTGGATCACTTGATGCAACCAACCCCATCAGTTCAATCAATTGCAACCCAAAGTTCATTCTGGATCTCTTGATTAAACGTAGGTTCTTCAGGCATCTCTCTGCAAACAGTTCATTCTCTGGATTTAAGGAATCAGCAAGTTTCTTTCCCTGAGAATTTTCTCAAACAAAACCAAAAATTAAATCTTGGATATAATAAAAATACGATTAATCTTGGATTTTATAAAAATACAATCCCCCCTGACGTGGGTATTTAGAAAGAAATACCCAGATCAGCTCAATATATACAGTTGAGTCATGGGGTTGTATGAGTCAATTCAAAAGAAAAAAGAAAGAAAAAATATAAAAATCAAATAGAAAATTGAAGCTTTTGAAAAAAGAAAGGCATTAAATCAAATTCAAATATCAAAAGTTATGTACCTAAAAAATTTTTGAAGAAAACAAAATAACAGGCCCTTGTATTAGGGTCTCATCAATTATAATTTCCATCCTACTAGTCTGTAGGATACAATGCAGTAATACTGCACTTACCCATTTGCAGCTAAGACTACAGGAAGTTGCCATTCTATAAGAGAGAAAAAAGGACCAGATTTAAATGCAAGGGAAGCGTCTGTCATTCCCTTTACTCTCAGGAATATATGGGTGAGCCAGATAATAGCCAACCTGTGGTACCTGACTGGCAGTGTAGTTCGGAGAGTCCTACGTCTTAACATATGTTAAGCGTCGCAGCTTCGATTCTTACACTGAGTTCAAGTCCTCAGTGTTGGCGTGGGAGTACCTCAATCCCACCTGTATATGTATGATCTCTTTAACCTCGTGCTCCTTGGCACTGTGCAGATGTTCTCAGAAATCCCATTGGATTTGTCGGTCGGTCTTCATGACCTTGTGCTTTCCTTAGCACCATTAATGGCTCATGTGTTCCCTTCTCCTGGAATTAGATAGAAGCATTAATCATAGTCTCATAACATTTAACAATATATGGCAAGTTCTTGGAGTCTAAACCTTGTGAGTAAGCATTAATATTACAGCAATTATATATATATTAAAATTATAGCATTGCAAAAAATGAAAAAATTAAGTGATTATATGTACTCAAGTACAAGAAATAGAAAAAAGACAAAAAAAAATATCAATTATTCTATTAAAAGATATTAAGAAATCAATAAGAAATTAGAATAAAATCAGGGAAAGAATCAAGACAAACCAATGATTCCAAATTAACATCCATGAGTCCATGAACTGTTATCTCCAATGCAGGTAATAGGAAACAGTCAATCAGGTTCAATAGAAGATGCCCTCTTTACATGTGAGCAATGAATCCAAGAGTCCTTTTCTCCGATCTTTATAGCTGTTGGGGTTGTTATTAAAATTTCAAACGGGCCATCCCACGAAGGCTGGGTTGCCCCCGTGCGCTGGAAGTTCTTTATATACACTTTGTCTCCTGGATTCAGGTCGTGAAGTGAAAAGTCTATTGGTCCTGCTTGTACTGCAGTTCCAGATTCATGGAGTTCACGCAGTCTGTGTTGCAATTCCTGTATATAGGAAGCAATAGAAGTATCTCCTCCTAATAGTGATGTATATGCAGGAGAAAAAGGTTTAGCCTGTATAGGAGGATGTCCAAAAAGCATCTCATATGGTGAGATGTGTAGATCTCCCCTAGGTCTGCTTCTAAGATAAAATAGAGCTAGAGGGAGAATTTCAGGCCATTTTAGATGTGTCTCAGTACATAATTTGCCAATCATGGTTTTAAGTTCTCTGTTCATCCGTTCAACTTGGCCTGAGCTCTGGGGGTGATATGGTACATGGAATTTTGGAGTTATCCCCAGGCATGAATATATTTCAGATAAAACTGAATCAGTAAAGTGACTCCCTCTGTCCGAGTCAATACGTGCAGGCAGACCAAAACGAGGAATAATTTCTTTTAAAAGCACCTTGGCAACAAAGGCTGACGTGGCTCGGGCAGTAGGAAATGCTTCCGGCCACCTGGTCAGTTGATCCACTATGACCAGACAGAATTTATATTGTCCAGCCTTTGGCATTGTTATGAAATCAATTTGTAGGTGCTCAAAAGGTGTGTAAGCCAATGGACGCCCACCAAAAGCCTTGCCACGAAAGGCGTGTTGGTTATATGCTTGGCAAGTAGGGCAAGCTGCACACACTTTAGAGGCTATAGTGGTTATGCCAGGAGCTATCCATACTCTCTTAACAGAGTCCACGATGCCCTGGGTACCAAAATGACCATTTTTATGAATAGATTGGCAAATTTGGCGATAAAAGTGTCTAGGGAGCAGGGGTTTTCCTTCAGAGGACACCCATACTCCATTTATCTGTTTGGCTTTAAATTTCTGCTTCCATTTTGTTATTTCCTTCTCATCATAGGAAAGTGATAAATTTAAGTCATCAGTGGTTGTTAATGTTAAAATTAGTTCAGGCCCTTCTATTGCTGCTAGCTTTGCAGCAATATCTGCCCGATTATTTCCCTTAGAGACAGGGTCAGTGCCACCTGTATGGGCAGAGCAGTGAACCACAGCTAGGGCTTTTGGTAGCTGGAGAGCAGAAAGAACTTCATTAATAATTTTTGCATTAGCTATAGATTTTCCAGCTGAGGTTAAAAATCCTCTCTGGAGCCATAACATACCCACTGCATGACATATTCCAAATGCATATCGAGAATCCGTATAAATTGTAGCCTTTTTATCTTTGGCAATTATACATGCATGTTTTAGAGCCATGAGTTCTGCGGCTTGAGCACTTAGATTTGAGGGCAGTGAAGCTGACCATACAGTGTTAAATTCTGTAACTACAGCAGCTCCAGTGTAGCGTATGCCATCCCTCATAAATGAAGAGCCATCAGTAAATAAAACTAGATCAGGATTCTCTAAAGGAGTGTCCAGGAGATCGTCTCGAGGCTTTTCAGCCATGGACACTAGTGTTTCACAATTATGTAAAGGTTCTTCCGAAACTGGTAAATCTGGAAGTAAGGTGGCTGGGTTAAGGGTTGTACAACGTTTTAAAGTAATATTTTCATTATTTAGCAAGGTTATTTCATACCTTGTAATTCTCTGATCAGAAAATGCCTGTGTTCTATGTCTTAGCAGTAATGCTTCCACTTCATGTGGGCACATAATTGTTAATGGGCATCCCAATACTAGATCAACAGTTTTCGTCACTAACAGAGCTGTGGCAGCTACACCTCTAAGGCATGGTGGTGCACCTGCAGCTATAGGGTCTAGCTGAGCTGAATAGTAAGCAATTGGACGCTGGTATGGTCCCAAAGTTTGGGTTAAAACACCTGAAGCTACTCCTCTACGCTCATGTACATATAAAGTAAATGGTTTGTTATAATCCGGGATGCCTAGAGCAGGAGCAGACAGAATAGCTTGTTTTAAATTCGATAGAGCTAACTTGTGTTCTGGCTCTAATTTAAGTGGTTCAGGGACTGAATCTTTTGTTAATGCTATAAGAGGTTTAGTAATCTCCCCATAGCAAGGGATCCATTGTCTGCAGAAACCTGTTGCTCCTAGGATTGCTCTTAAGTGTTTTTTAGTGGTAGGATTGCTCAATTTTTGAATATTTTCAATGCGCTTAGGGGATATATGTCGTGCACCAGCTGTCAAGATGAACCCCAAATATTCCACTCTGGGGAGACACCACTGCACTTTTTCTTTTGCTATTTTATGTCCTCTCTTATGTAACTCTAAAAGAAGATGTTTACTATCTTCCTGGCATGTTTCAGCATCAGGTGAAGCCAGGAGCAAGTCATCTACATATTTAATCAATTTGCTATTTTTAAATATTATATTTTCTGTATCTTGGCTCAAAATCTGTGCAAAAATACACGGGCTCTCGCAATAACCCTGGGGAAGACGGGCCCATGCCCACTGAGAATTATTCCAGGTAAAGGCAAATATATGTCTGGAATTCTCATGAATGGGAATTGAGAAAAAGGCTGAGCACAGGTCCACGACCGTAAAGTAAGTGGCTGTGCTGGGAATAGAAGAAATAATTGTGTTTGGGTTTGAAACCACTTGGTGTCTCTTTATAACATGATTGTTTATAGCTCTTAGATCCTGAACAAATCTATATTGGGGTTTTCCATCTGGGCCTAATTTCGGCTTCTTGACAGGTAAAATAGGTGTATTATATTCTGACTTGCACGGGATTATTATTCCTTGCTCAATTAGTGAATTTATCACTGGGGTAATTCCCTCAATGGCTTCTTTTGATAAGGGGTACTGAGGAATGGAGGGAGCTGGTCCTCCTTTTGTTCTAATCTGAACAGGTACAGCTGATTTAAGTAGGCCTACATCAGTAGAAGATGTAGCCCATAGAGACTCTGGAATATCATCTGGGATTTTAAAAATGGGAGGCTCTTTTACTTCCTGCTCTTCTGAAAGAAGTACAGGGAGTAGGTTTAAAGAGTCCTCTGGCAATTCCAGTGACATAGAACCATCTGGATTGCAAATTATTGTGGCTCTAAGTTTACATAATAGATCCCTTCCCAGTAAATTTGTGGGGGATCCAGGCATTAAAAGAAAGGAGTGTTCTATTGATAAAGGTCCAAGGCTTACCATACGAGGAGAAAGTTCTGGGACCTTTTGAGATGTTCCTGATACCCCTACTACGTTTAGAGAGCCAATAGAATTACAGTTTACATCTGGTTTGCTTACCAGTACTGATCTTGAAGCCCCAGTATCTAATAAACAACCATAACATGAATTACCCACTTTTAGGGTTACATAAGGTTCCTTACTATTTGGGGGGGAATGTATAGGGATAATAGGCATTAGAACATCATGGTCAGGAAAGTCAAAAGTTTCCCTTTCTGATTCCAAAGCCGTCCCTCCCCCCACGCACCTTCATAAAGATGCTTGGGCTCCATGGGCACCCCCCTGAGGGGCATTAGCACCCTGATTAGTTCGGGGGCGAGCTCCACTTGAGATATACTGTTGTGGGGTCATTTGGTATGAGCTATCATCATCCCGAGGTTTATTTTTAGCATTTCTATCATGCCTAAAATTGCTATTCCTGGAATCATCATCATTATTATTACTATTTCTGTTTCTGTTATTCCTATAGTTATCTGTTGGCTGTGTATTATTCTCGAATAGTCTTAAAAAAGTCCTACAATCCCTCATTTTATGGCCCTTTTTGTCACAAAAGGAACAGAAAACAGGCTGATTGTTAGATCCTCGGAGAGGGGCTATAATCTCTCCTTTATTTTTTTGGTTTGCTTTTAACATTTTGATTTCTGCTTTTAAAACATCTATCGAATCAGTATCATCCTCCTGTTCTTGGCTTCTAAAAACATAAGATGCTGTCTTCCTTAATTCCTCAAGGCCCATTTTATCCCAATTTGGGCAATGAGTCTTAAAATAGTCTTTGACTACTTTGCAGGAATTTTTTACAAATTGTCTACGTACATGTTTTACTTCCCGTTCTACGGTTAAGTCAAGGTCCATATATATCCTTGCAACCTCAATCAGTCTGTCCATAAAATGGGACGGAGTTTCATCGGCACGCTGTTTAATTTTTTCAAATTTGTCCCACATGTATCCTGTGTCAGCACAAGCCTTTATAGCTGTTAATAATGCTTGCCTGCCATCATGTAATTTTTTAATATCTGTTGGAGAGTTGTAATTCCATTTTGGATTTGTATGGGGCCAGTTAGGTGAGTCTTTACTTTTATTACGATTGGCCCGATTTATGATCCTCTCTTTCTCACCATGTGTCAGAATTGCTCCTAAAACATTTTCAACGTCCTGCCAAGTAGGGTCATAAGTATCAAATATATTTTCTAATGTTCTTAAAACTAAAACTGGGTCTTTTTCAAAACTAGGCATATTCTTTTTCAATCCCTCTAAATCATCAAGGCTGAAGGGAGTAAAGTGTCTTACAGATACCAGGTCTCCTTCAGTATTAAAAGTAGGTACTTCTCGTAAAGGAAATAGTGTTCCTGCAGCAATAGCTGTATCCCTGAATGTCTGTAGGAGGGGCTGAGGGGTGGGTTGGACAGGTTGAGGAGGTGGGAGCAGGACGGGCTGGGGATGTAGCGGTAT
>NW_025367987.1:0-4063 GCF_016433145.1 Gracilinanus agilis | reverse complement strand
TCTCTCTCTCTCTCTCTCTCTCACTCTCTCTCTCTCTCTTTTTTTCTGTCTTTCTCTCTCTCCTCTCTGTCTCTATCTCTGTCTCTGTCTATCTCTTTCTCTGACTCTCTGTCTCTCTCCCTTTCCCCTACCCCACTTCATCTTTGTTGAAGTTGTTAATCTAAATAAATACTATAAATATCATCATAAGCCCCCAGTTTCTACTTCATTCATTTAATAATTAACTCACCATCCGAACCACTGAGAGATTGGATTTCAGTGTCACACCAAACTATAGCAGGCTATGCCAAATAATCAATAAGTTCAAAAGAATTTTCTGACATTCTTAAATAGGCATGGAATTTAGTAATCAATAAACATTTTAAGTGCCTACTGTGCTAATCATGGGGGATACAAAAAGAGGCAAAAGACGGTCCCTGCCTTCAAGGAGCTCACAATCTAATGAGGTAGAAAACATGCAAACACATATGTACAAAGCAAGCTACAACTAGGATAAATAAGATATAATTAACAGAAGGAAGGCACTAGAAATAAGAATTAAGAATTAACAGCTGTAGGCAGTTGCATATTGAAACCAACTTCCCCACACAGCTGTATGCTTTTTAATTTTGGCATCCCAGAGCCTAACATTTCCTAACCTACACCTCTAATAACTTCAAACTAAATGTGAATACCTCTGTCCATAGAATAATTGGATCATAGACTTAGAACTGTAGGGGACCTTAAAACCCATCTAGTCCAACTCTCTTATTTTATATGTAACCTTAGCTTCAATAGCCTTTGCCACAGAGTCTTGACTATTATCACTGTATTCTTTAAGAGAGAAGGAATAGGTTCTTTGGGTTATAATTTAACTGTCATTTTAGAGAAATTGTTTTGGCTGGAGAAAGACTTTGTGAAGCTCAGAAAAAAAGACTGAGTGAGTTAACTATCAAGGAGAAAGAGTTTGAATAGATATTGAGAGAACTGAATTTAGCTCTTAATCCTGTGGAGAAGATATCATAAAGAGAATTCTGGAGAAAAGACTTCTGCTCCCATCCTGAGAAAAGTGAATTTTGAACTATATTTCTAATTGCATAGAAGTATAAAGCTGCAGTTGATGGTTAGAGGTGACTTTGACTATGATCATGCTCACAGCTAATACATCATAGGAATATTTAAATAAATCTTTGTATTTTTTGTTACACTGCTAATAAAGTGTATATCCAGTGGCATTGATGCTTATTTAAAATATGAGATAAAGGGATTTGAGAAAGAGTGAGAGAAGTAAAAGCTTATAGGGAAAAAGCTTTCTCCAGTTGATTTAAACTGGAATTGGGAGCTCAGAGCTAAATGATTAATGAAAAGATTGTGCTTTTCTATTCAATTATGAGGAAATATCAGAACATACTCTCTGATTACCTTAGAACCAAGGCTGAGAATTAATAAGGGAAAGAAGCGGTAGAAGTTAAGGAAGGAGCTCTATAGTCAACATAGGCTGCACCTGGATGTCATCCCTAAACCTGCTACATATAGATGAAGAAAATGAGGCCCAAGGAAAGTCTCATGTAGCTAGTAAGCAGCAGAGCAGGGATGAACCCAGGCTGTCTGATTCTCATCACCATGCAGATTCTGAACTTTGTATTTCTTGTACCACAGCCCTTATCACCTTCTATCACAAACACACAGGGGCTAGCATCTAGCATCAGCAGAAAAATTTGATAAACCTTAATAAAGAGTCCACAAGACAATCAATCATCTGTACATAACTACTACCTCTTCAGTAGCTGTCATTTACTAGTTGTTGTGACAATGGGAAAAATCACATAACTTCTTTGTGCCTTAGTTTTTCATCTGTATAATTTGAGCAATGATACTTGAACCAGATTTTACTGCCTTTTTTTTTTGGACTGGTTATTTTTGGAAAGTTGCTTTGAAAATCTCAAGTCACTATAAAATTATGCATTTTTATCACCACCACCATTATCATTATCATCATTGAAGTTTCTTTCAACAAAATAGGCATTCTCCAATTTTAAAACAGGCTGTGCCCTAAACCTTCTGTCATAGGTTCCCACTGTTATGAGTAATTTATGGGATAGGATAGAAATTTAGGATAGGTAGCATGCAGGCTAAGGGGAAAATCTAGGCTGCCAGCCATGGACTTTCTATAGAATGCAGGTGGAGAATACAGGAGAGAGTGAACTGTCAGGGCTGGAAAAAGGAGGTTTTGGAACTGTTGTCCAGCCAGCTGTGACTTTACAAGCTGTGGATCTTTGGGATTTTGGAGAAGATTGGAGATACCATTCTATCAAGGCAAACCTAGGTGGAGGGAACAGTCTGCATCTGGTGGACAGCTTGTAGATAGCCTTCCCTCCCTAGTGTTCATTGGATTACTGGCTGAGCAAGGATTTGGTTCCTGTACTCTGAAGTCATCAAAAGGATCAGCCTGGACCAGTTGTGAGAATCTCAATATCCCAGCCCTCTCTAGCCTTCAGCCAAGGTTGTCTGCCTGACTGAAGTTAGTTTAGCAGAGAAGCAGAAAGCCAGCTCAATCCTTAGGATTCTATTAGACATTTGGCTGTTCCCTGAGTTTTAGATATACCTCACCCACTTCCCTAATCCTGAAAACATTAAACTGGTTTTGTTTACTTCCTGTGTCTTCCTCTACCTGAAGGAAAAAGCCCACTGTTAGATATCTTCCAAAACCTGAGTTTCCCTGGCTAGGCTGGTGACCAGTAAACTGCCAACTGCCATTGCCAACCTGAGTGTGTACTTTGCCCATTACCCATTTCCCACATCCCTTGCGAAGGTTATCTTGTGTGTCCTACCACTAGTGGGTTTGTGGGAGTGGTCCCTTTTGTAATTAACACCCTTGTGTGTACTTGTTATTCCCATTTACCTATTTCACCATAGAAACAATGTTATAGGTAGATTAGGTTCCAAGGCTAGCCTACAGCATTTCTGCAATAAAAAGTAATAATAATAATAATAATAATAATAAATATAGCATCTCCTGGACAAATGATGCCTAAAGTTCAAAGTTGACTCTAGAGAGTGACGCAGATGTAGACAAGGAATATCCTACATAGCTCCAGAAATCAGTAAACTAGCAATATTCTCACATAGTCGCCTATAAACTCCAATTCTTTTCCTAGGGATGCACACACACACACACACACACACACACACACACACACACTTCCAGTTACTTCACAAATGCCAAGTACAATAAGGAACAGGACCTTTTGAAACTAGTGGGCAGAAAAGGAGAACTGAACAAATCCTTCTTGTGGTCGAACCCAGGGCTTTCTGTTGTAAACTTATCTAACATTTTTTCTCTCTTACAGGTCTATTAGATACTAAAAACCTCTGGATTCTTAAGGCTGAATGACATTGCCCTAGAGCGGTGAGGAGACAAGGGTACAAGGTTTCAGCCAGCCTCTTTGTTTTTACTTTGAGGGCAAAATAGAGGTGGAACAGATGGGAAATAATCTTCTTTGGCTCTGTTTCTACTAAGTAATTTACTGCTATGCAGAGAGAGAAATAAAATCTGCCTAGAAAAAGATGGCAGATAGGATAGATCAATTTTTGCTGCCAGAAGTGATCTGTAGTTTTCACCTCTCCCTTTCTCTTCCTCTCTCTCCCTCTCTGTCTCTCTCCCACATCCCTCTCTTTTTCTTTTTCTCTCTCTCTTCTCTCAGACTCTCTCTGTCTCTGTCTCTGTCTCTGTCTCTGTCTCTGTCTCTCTCTCTCTCTCCCCCCTCCCCTTTTTTCAATTCTTTTCTTCCTCATTATTTCAACATATAATTGAGAAGGATTTAAAAATATACTTAATAGCCAAGAAACATGACACTGGGGGACAACTAGGTGGTTCAGTGGATTTGAGCTAGGTCCAGAAATGGAGTCCTGGGTTCAAATCCAACCACAGACACTTCCTAACTGTGTGATTCTGGGCAAATCACATAACCTCCATTGCCTAGCCCTTACAGCTCTTCTGCCTTGGAACCTATTCACAGTATTGATTCTAAGATGGGAAGAAAGAAAGAAAGAAAGAAAGAAAGAAAGAAAGAAAGAAAGAAAG
>NW_025367986.1:0-7073 GCF_016433145.1 Gracilinanus agilis | reverse complement strand
CCTTCCTGCCTTCCTGCCTTCCTGCCTTCCTTCCTTCCTTCCTTCCTTCCTTCCTTCCTTCCCACATTTCTCTTACTAGCCAGATTTTTCACCCTTAGACTGATGGAGCCTAAACTTTCACTGTCTGAGTTTGGGTATTCATGAGTTTGCTATTAAAATGCCCCTGGACAAATATGTTAAAATCCTCTCAGCTATCCTCTTAGCTTCTATTTAGCCCAGGAGAGGGGGGCACAGGGGAGTGTGTTGCATCTTGGGGGAAGTAAACTGAGCTGCTCCCTAGACAAGTCACCCACCTTCCAAATCCGCCTGGGGCCGGCCCTGTTGCCAGGGCTCAGAAGGAGCCAGGGCAGAAGGAGCCAGAGTGTCTTTCAGGGAGGAGCCACAGAGACTTGTGAGCCTGCCAGAGCATTGTGAGAGCGCCTGGAAGAGAGCAGAAGACCTCGTGGGTGAGCTGGGGGAAGGATGGAAGCCATACTCCCATAACCCCAGGATAAAGCATCGCTTGAGTGGTTTCCCCCACCAGCTTGAGAGTCGCTCCTTCGGTGCCCTCTGCCCTTTGCCCTCTGCCACTCAAACCTGTTTTTTGTGGAAACCTCACTGGAAATATGTTCTTAGATTGGGTTTCATCCGAAAGATGCCAGCAACCTCATTTGAATGGAATGAACAGCAACATGAGTCAGTCTGTTGGCTGAGGCAGCCGCCCCTCTCTTTAGCTCGGCTCAGCCCAAAGCTGCGGCCATGCTCAGCACGGGGATGTAGGATGGTGATGCTGTCAGCTGTCATCGGTCACCAGCCGGCTTCAGGGGGGCCAGTGTGGAAGGGGAAGGGCCTGATGTCTCGTGGGTTCGAAGGAAAGTTCTTTTCTCCTTCCTTACCGATTGGTATCATTTGCTCAGCAGACTGGGGCTGGGAAGAGACGCCCTCTAAGCTCTGGGACCAGTTGTGATGGGAATCTCTCAACTCCCTTATTTCCTAGTAGAGGGCTTTACCCCTTAACGTTCGTGTGGGGCATGAACACCTTTGAGGAAGTCATGCTGGTGACGCCTATGGACCTCTTCTCAGAACCATACTTTAAAAATCATAATGTCAAATACCAGGGGCAGCTAGGATGCTCAGTGGATAGAGAGACAGGGCTCGAGATGCGAGGTCCTGGGTTCAAACATGTCCTAGCTGGGTGACCCTAGGCAAGTCACTGAACCCCCATTGCCAACCCCTTACCCCTGTTCTGCCTTGGAACCAATTGATAGTATTGAGTCTAAGATAGAAGGGAGGAGTTTTTTGAAAGAAAAAATAAAAAAAAATATCTAGGATTACAAGGGAAACCAGATGGCACAATGGATAGAGCACCTAGCTTGGATTCAGGAAGACCTGAGTTTCAGTCTGCCTTTGGATATGTACTAGTTGTATGACTCTGAACACATCATTTAACCTCTGCTTGCCTCGATTTCCTCATCTACAAAATGGGGATAACAATAGCATCTACCTCCTATAGTTGTCATGAGGACCAAGTTATATAATAATTATAAAGTACTTAGCATGGTGCCTCACAAATAATAAACACTAGGTAAATGTCAGGTGCTAGGAAGTATCTGAGGTCAGATTTGAACCCAGGAACTCCCATCTCCAAGCCTGGCTCTCCATCTGCTGAGCCACCCAGCTGCCCCTTATAGTATGTATTTGACAATAGTAGCTGAGGTTTATATGAAAGTTTTCCTGAATTGAGCGGGCCAGTAAACAAAGATTGATTGACTTTATATAATATATATGTAACATATATTATATATAATATATATTCATATATAAGAGATTATAGTATTTAATATAAGGTACTGTCCTAGATGAGCTGGGGAAGCTGGGAAGGAGGAGCAACACACAGAAATACAAGACTAGCTCCCAAACTTTAAGGATCCTAAAGTCTAATTGCAGAGACCAACCCGATCTCTATAGACACGGACATGAAAAGACAATTGATCGTCCATTTGTTTGTTCATCCGCTTGGGTCTGTTAGTGTTCGGGGGAACGAGAGGGCAGATCCACCGAGCGCCAGTTTCAGCTATCTTTTGCTTGTCTCTTCCATTTCTGTCAAAACAACAGATATCCTGCTGAGTTTTTGTCCCCCTCGTTGGCTGTCTGTGGGCCTCTGCTCTCCAAGCTTTAACCCGGCTCTACAAGGAAGTCCATAATAAGTGCCAGATGAGTGGCACATATTATGCCCCTCACTGGCACTCTGTGTGGGCAGGGTGACTTCCTTCCTTTCTTCCGGCCTCGGTTTCTTCCTCTGCCAAGTGAGGGGGATGGACTAAATGATCTCTGAGGTCCCTTCCACATCTGACATTCTAGGATTTGGTGATGTAGAAGGCATAGGAGAGCAGGGATTAATAATAAGCATCTATCATTCACTTCATAAGAGCAAGGACCTGTGCCAGGCTTTTGGAGAGGTCTTGTGCTATCCCCTGGAATGTCCTTGAAGTGGGTCATCCTACTTCCTTTAGAGGGCATTTGGCATAGCTGTATTATATAGGTCATTAAAGCTGAAGGGGATGCCTAGAGACAGGAGGTCCTGGGTTCAAATCTGGCCCCAGGGCCCTTCTGCCTTTACTTTCTGCCAATACTGATTCCAAGACACAAGGTAAGGGTTAAAAAAAAAAAGCTGAAGGGGATTCTGGAGCTCACTCATCCTATATTTATTTTTTAAACTCATACCTTCTGTCCAAGAATTGATATTAAATATCAGTTCCAAGGCTATTGTAATCCCCATTTTATAGATGAGGAAATTGGGGCAAGCAGAGGTTAAGGGACTTCCTCAGGGTCACATAGCTAGGGCTTGGTCATTGGGATTAAGTGACTTGCCCAGCTAGGAAGTGTCTGAAGCCAGATTTGAGCCCAAGACCTTCTGCCTCCAGGTCTGACTCTCTGTCCATTATCTATAGCGTCTAGCTGCCTCCAAGCTCACTCATTCTCAGTGACCTCATTTTACAGATGTGGAGACTGAGACCCAAAGTGGTTAAAGGATCCCCCTCCAGGTCAGGAAAGTAATTGGTGTCAGGGCTCAGACGAGAGCCTGATTCTTCCGTCTCATTGAGCCGTACCTAGGTTTGTAAACCGTGAATGGCCTCACTATAACTGCTTTTATCTTTTCCTTTTGGTAATTTTTCTGTTTCCTTATTACTTTGGCATGGCTCCCATGTAAAATGTGCTTAGCACTAAATCCTTGAAAACACCCCCAGGAGCACAGTAGTCTGTAGTGTAGGGCAGAAAGCTGGGAACTGAAAAGCTTCTCTGGCTTTGGAGCAACTAAAGAGAAGCATCCCATGCAGTCGGGCTGCCCCATAAGTAAATATGGGGCGCGTTGAGTTACCTTTAGCTTTTGGGAAGAAGATGCATTGCAGGCACTTTTAGGGGTCTTTTTACTGTTCTGCTACAGAAGGCATAACCTTTTCACAGGGCTTTCTTGGGCCACCATCAGTGATTAGCAACACGTGATAGTGGCTTTGCTTGAATGTCCTGGGATAAAAAGATGCTTCTAGGTTGAAGATGAAGGATAAGCGACAGCGATTGTGGGATGAATTGGCCCCGTGATCCCACCAGGTCCTGGGCAATCCTCATTCACCTCCTAGATCATAAATCCTCTTGGAGGAAAGGAGGAGTGATGATATGATTAGCCTTGATGTGTGTGGATTTATGACTATTTATAGAATGTGTGTGTTGCCTTACCCTCTGTAAGAGTTTCTTTTCCTTTCTTTATTTATCACAGCCTTTATTTTATTTTATCTCTGTAACATCCCTTTGCCCCCAGGAGGTCAGCAGGGCAGAGATTATTCTCTCCATTTCAAAGATAATAATTCACATCTCTCTCGATAGCCCTCAAAGCTTATTAAGCATCCTCCAAATAGGATCAATTTGGCATAGGCCTTAAGTTAGTTGAGAGCTAAGGCAAAGACTCCTGACTTGCATCCCAGGCACTTTCTGGGGAAAGGTGGCCCAGTGGATAGAGAGCCATGATGCTTTTTGGCAAATTAAAGTGCATGTCATACACTAGAATTGAGGAAACCACTGGAAATACATTGTGATAGGAAATTTATAGATAGGACTTATTATAGGTAGTATAAGAGCAGACCCAGCAAAATCTGGCAGAAGCTGGACAAAATTATATAATGTATAACATAACACAACACAACACAACACAACACAACACAACACAACATAATATAATATAATATAATATAATATAATATAATATAATATAATATAATGTAATGTAATGTAATGTAATGTAATGTAATGTAATGTAATGTAATATATAATATATAATATAATATACCTATAATAAGTCCTATCTATAAATTTCCTATAAAAACATGCGTCCAGGCATAACATTTTTAGTACTTTTCCATGCAGATTTGTGTACATGTGACAGGGTACCGTGTCTGTCCAGTGGCTGTTACTTAGAAAATCTGGACCACTATTATGTTTCTAATCATTTATTGTTATCCCAAAAAAGCCTTTTGAAAATTTTACACCTTATGTAACATAAAATCAAATTAAATTTTATAACCCTTCCCCCCCCCCCCCAAACAAAAAAAGGTGGCACAGTGGATAGAGTTAGGTTTGGAGTTTGGAGGACTTGGGTTCAAATCTGGCCTCAGACACTTCCTAGCTGTGTGACCCTGGGCAAGTCACTTGACCCCTATTGCCCACCCTTACCACTCTTCCACCAAGGAGCCAATACACAGAAGTTAAAGGTTTAAAATAAAAGGTGGGATAACGAGGAGATGAGAGATATTGTTCCAAAAGAGAACATAAGTCCTGGGGATGAAGCAGAGTTGGTTCAAGAAGTTCAATGGTTCCAGTTAGAACCAAAAGTGACCCTAGATCTGATTGAACCTCCCCCATTTTGTAGATGGGGAGACTGAAGTCAGGAAAGGTTGAGTGATTTGCCCAAGGTCCCACAAGTAGTCCATAGCAGATCTGGTCCCTTGACTCCAAATCCAGGGCCCGTTTGGCGCCATTCCATTGCTTCTTTGAGAAGAAACTTTGGTTTAAGAAACGAGAGGCTAGAATGGGAGCCAGGTGCCAAAGAGATTTTTCAGTAAAATCCCCTGGGGACCCAAGCACTCAGTGAAAACTGGGGTGGCCCCAGTTACTTCCACACTGACCAGTGGCCAGCATAGCTTGGCTCTAGCCAGCTGCTGCCCAGAGGGCCACCCTCTGCCTCAGCCAGCACTGGGTTAATCAGTGCCAGACCCAAAGGGTGGGTCTTCTCCATTGTCTCTTCCCGTTGTGGTGGGGAGGAGCTGCCTCCCAGCTGGTTTCTGTTCAGCAGTGACAGCAGTGCAGATGGATAAGCCTCCGTTCCTTTATCCAGACGGAACATCTTGGCCAGTCCGCCCACCAAGGGCCCAGACAGCATCACCCCGTGTCAAGCCTTGGAGGAGATGGAAGGGCAGGAGAAGGTCCCCCTAACTCAAGGGAAACGTCCTCAGTTGCCAGGACACAGCAAATCTGCACCCTGGGTCTCCAACATATTCTCTCCCAGTTTACCGGAAGATTTCTTTCTATCAGCCCTCAGTCTGACTCTGCTACTTACACCGATGCTCTAGTCCTGCCCCTTGAGTCCAAGAAGAACGAGTCTAGTCCTTTTCCCAAAGTCCTTTCAGTTCTTGAAAACAGATGAAACAGCTGCTTCTTCTCCCCCCTCTTCTCCAGGCTTACCCTGGCCAGTGGAGATCCTCACATGGCATGGTCTCAGTGACCCCGGTTTGTCTCTTCTGGATGTCCTCCAGCCTGTCAGTGTCTTCCGTAAACTACGTCCCTTAAAAAATGAGCACCAGCCTCCAAACGTGGTCTGATCGGGGCAGCTCTGTGTTTTGACATCAGGCTGAAAAAACAAGCATTAAAGACTTCAGTCTGGGCTCTGTTGGCACGCTCCTGGGCTGTGTTCTGTGACAGCTTGTTGCCTAGAATCCAGGGTGGGAGGTGGGTCATCTCTAGCTCCTTTTCTCTGCTTTTGCTCACTCAGACACCAAGTCCTATTGATCCTTGGGAGAGTAGAGTACTCATCGATTACCTTGGACTTATCCTCCCATTCCAGTATCCAAACTGGTCGCAACGGGGCCACTAATCTCTACCGAGGATGGCCGCAGGCCACATATTGACTTAGTTTTCAAATTTGTTATGTTTTGTTGATTTTGTTAAATATTTACTGATTATATTTTAACCTGTTTCTGGCTGCATGTGTCTTGGAAATCTGACTTATGGAGGTTTTGGAGTTAGAAGAGACACTAGAAAACAAATAATTGAATGTCCCTTATTTTACAGATGAGGAAACTGAGGCTCAGAGATTTGTCTGAAGTTGCATTGATATTTGGAATTTGAACCCCAGCCCTCTGACCAAATTCTATGCTTTTTTCCACTGGTCTATTTGCTGTACCTGCCAACATAACTTGTATTTTCTGCCTTCCATTCCAATGCTCACATCATTCCCCTTTCCCAAGACTGCCCATCTTCCTGTACATGTTAACAGAATGGGAACAGAGATTATGTATGGGGCAGCTAGGTGACACAGTGGTGAGTTTTGGGCCTGGAATCAGGAAGACATCTTCCTGAGTTTAAATCTGGTCTTAGACTGTTTGACCCTGGTCAAGGCACTGAACCCTGCTTGCCTCAGTTTCCTCATCTGTGAAATGAGCTGGAGAAGGAAATGGCAAACCATTTCAGTATTTCTGCCAAGAAAACCCCAGATGGGGTGACAAAGAGTCAGACATAACTGGAAAATGATTGAACAACAATAAGGAAATATGTTTTGTATGACTTCATCTATGTAATGGGTCTAGCATTTCTTGCCTTCTCAATGATTGGGGGAAGGAGTGAAGGGAGATAGGGAATTTGGAACTGAAAAAGATAGAGCAGAGATTTTATCATTTTTTAAAATTTTGGGCTGAGTCCCCACCACCTGGCATTGTACTCAGTGCATATAACATGTGTTTATTAATTATTTATTGATGAATTGATCAAACTCTTTCCCTTTCCTTTGGGCTTTAGTGTCTCTTTCTTTCTTTCTTTCTTTCTTCCTT
>NW_025367985.1:0-8103 GCF_016433145.1 Gracilinanus agilis | reverse complement strand
GAGAGAGAAAGAGAGAGAGAGAGAGAGAGAGAGAGAGAGAGAGAGAGAGAGAGAGAGAAATTTTCAGGGGGAGGGATAGTATTTATTAATTTTAAGTTAATTTATTAGTCAACCACTGAAGAAAATCTAAAATGGCTTATAGATTCCCTCCACAATCTGGACAGGCACCAATGAGAAAGAGCAGAGCAGAAGAGTAGGGCCAAAGAGAGGGGCCAAAGAGAGGCCAGTAACCTCTTAGGTAGGCCAATATATACATCTCATGATCTCACCACTGAGTTCCTCCCCTGGACACCCCAAGACATCTCTGATTGGTAAGCAGCCACTGAGGAGACAGACTTAGAGACTCCAACTCCTCCCTCATTATTATGTCATAGGAAGAGGCAAGTGTTAAGGATGCCAGCATGCCCCTTCCTCTCTACCATGTGGCTGGGCCACTACAGTCCAAAATGGCGGCTAGAACTTGCTGACTTCTCCAGAGAATTCCTGTTTACAGATAAATAAGGAGCAGTTCTCCTCCCTGCCTCCAACAAAAGCCAGTCCAGGGAGATGCCCTGAGGTCTGGGAGCAAATCACTTTAGCTTGGAAGTTGTCTGACCTTCAAAACCCAAAGTTTTAGAAAGGTTTCATATATAAATTATTACAATTCACTATTAAATTTCCACAAATATAACTGTTCCTCTCCATCCTGCACACAATCCCCATGTGATAAATGCTTTTTAAAAAATTATTCTAATAAGATCATAGATTTGTGACTGAAAGGAACCCAGGAAGCCATGTAGTTCAGTCCCCTAATTTTACAGGTGAGAAAACCTAGAGACCCAGGGAGTTCATGTAGCTTGCCCAAAGTCACACAGGGAGTAAAAAATCAAAGGTAGGATTTGAATCCAAGCCCTTTAACTCCAGAACCAATGTTCTTTCCAATGGACCACACTGATCATCTAAGTAAAACTGATTGACCAAATGGCCTCATCTGACAGCAAGTACAACATTGGACTTCCGTAATCTCTCATCTCTCTACTAACAAAAGGGAAGTTATGATTCATCATATCTTTGCTTGAACCAAGATTAGTTATGGCAATTCATTGGAGTTTGAGTGCTTTTGAGTGGGAAGTAGCATTACAGTATGGGAAAAACACCAGCCTTAGAACCAGAGCAGACGAGTATAAATGTGGACTATGTTATTACAGCCTGTGCAACTTTGAGGAAGTAGCTTAAATTTCCCCTGGCCTCAATTACCTTTTCTGTAGAAATAGGAGGAAAGACAGGATGATTTCTAAGTTCCTAGTTCTTATACTAATTGTTGTTTTTCAGTTGTGTCTGACTCTTTGAAGATCCCATTTGAGATTTTCTTGGTAGAGATAATGAAGAGGATTGCCATTTCTTTCTCCAACTCCTTTTAAAGATGAAGAAACTGAGGTAAACAAGGTTAGATGATGCCCAGGATTTCACAGCTACTAAGTACTTGAGGCAGGATTTGAACTCTGAAAGATGAGTCTTCCTGACTCCAGGCCCTGTGCACTATCTACCATTCTACCTAGCTGTTCTCATACTAATAGCTACATTTATATACTGCTTTAGGGTTTGCAAAACATTTTACAAATACTATCTCATTTGATTCTCAGAACAACCATGTGCTATTATTTTACAGATGAAGAAACCGAGGCAAAGAACAGTTAAGTGACTTGCTCAGAGTCACACAAACTAGTAAGTATCTAAGGCAGGAATCAAATTCAAGTCTTCCTGACTTCACATCCACTGATTAATCCCCTGAACCACCAAGGTTCCTAACTGAATCTACGAATGTCACTTTGTTCTTACATTCTTGGAGTTTTGTGACCATTGTTCTCCTCATCTCATGTTAGTGTCTTTGACCTCTCCTTTTCAGCCACCCAAAATGCCTTATTTTTCCAATGTTTTAGATCGTGTTTTTTAAAAAATATATATTGTTTATTAATTGGTTTGGTTATTTGTTGCTGTTGTTTAGGCCATAGAATAAGGGAGGAAGGGGGGAAAACCATATTTTTCTGGAAAATACCTATTAAAATGGATCTGTGGGGTTTTACTTCTGTTCTTGGTGGGAACAGTTCCATTGCTCACCCACTCACTTCTGCTTGGTGGAGACAAGAAAAAGTCATTACATGTCAACTCCCACCAATATTTCAAACCCCTCTTTGAGGCTGCTGCTTCCTTCACTATTTTAAGGATGGAAACATGATTCTCCTTGTTACTTTTCAGGAAGAAGAAACCAATCAACATGAAACCTTCCTGACAGATCAAAGAAAACAGGCCCATATGAATGCAGCCAAAATAGCGATAAATGCCATATATAGATATTATGTACATACATATACATGAAGAGAGAAAGGGATGGAGAGAGATAGAGGGAAAGGGGAGGGGGGAAGAGAGACAGAGATGGAGACAGAGGCAGAAAGAAAGAAGAGAGGGAGGAAGAGAGAGAGAGAGACAGAGAGATAGAGACTGAGACAGAGACAGGTGGAAAGATGATAAAGAGAGAGAGGCATCAACAGGTAGAGAGATAGAGACAGAGATGAAGACAGAGAGACAGAAATGGAGACAGAGTCATAAAGAAAAAAGAGAGGGAGGGAGAGGTAGAGACAGACAGAGATAGAGACAGAGATGGAGATAGAGACAGACAGAGAGACAGAGATGGAGACAGAGTCATAAAGAAAAAAGAGAGGGAGAGAGAGGCAGTGACAGACAGAGACAGAAGCAGAGAGAAAGAAGAGGAAGAAGCAGGGACACATAAGAGAATCAGAGACAGAGATGGAGACAGAGAGACAGAAAGACCAAGATGGAGAAGAGAGAGATGGGGGGTGGGGTGGGAGGGAGCAGTGAATAGAGAACTAGCTGAGGAAGAAAAGGTTTAAGTACTCTCTCTGACACATACTGTCCTTGAGACCATGAACAAATCATTTAACCTCTTGGTGTTCTAGGTAACTTTCTAAGACTATCAGTTGCTCAGTTGCAGAGACCATGCTGATCTTCATTGATAGCTGGAGTTTTCTCATCCATTTGTTCTCTCTATTTTCTGTACTCTCTGCCTCCATAATAACAGCAATAATAAAAGCTAATGATGGTTTTGGGGAGATTTCAACATGCTCATCTACCAATTGAATCACAGGGGGGATTGTGGGAAGGGAATTCCCCTTCCTATTATGTTTGACATCATCAATCAGGAACCTAAAAAGCCTTTACCATTGAGATGTTCAGGTATAGACAGGCCCTTGGAGAAAGGAAGTTGAAATGAATGAGACGGGAAACTGATCCCACAGGTACTGGCCCCCTGGCTGGTGCCAGGCAAATTAAGGAACTATGATTGGTTCCTGAGATGTGATGTGGGAGAGCTAGTAGGTCGAGAAAATTGCTTATAAGGCAAGACCAAAGCATTGCCCTGGGTCTCTCTCATTCTTCTGGCTTCAGCTTGGAATCTGAAGGAACCCGGGTCAGTGGTGAGCTTCAGTCCATCAGAACAGCAAATAGAGTATTAGGATAACTTTCTCTCTACCTCTTTCCTACATTTCCCTCTCTTTACTATCACTACTTTGATGTAATAAAGCTACTAAAGCTACTAGCAGCCTCATAATTTAATTTTAACTATTACACTAATATTTACATAGTACTTACTATGTGCCAGGCACTGTGCTAAGTGCTTTACAATGATCCTGGGAGGTAGGTGCTATTATGATCCCCATTTTACAGATAAGGAACCTGAAGCAAATAGAGAGTAAATAAGTTGTCCAGGTCACTCAGCTAGTAAGTGTTTGAAGTTATAATTGAATTCAGGTCTTCCTGACTCCAGACCTGGTGCCTTAGCCATTGTGCCACATGGGGTTGGGGGGAGAATGGGTGTGTCTATATGTAAATAATATATAAGGATCAGGCATGTGAAGTATATACATACATACATATATATTGATTGCTGTTTATATCCCAAATAACTTTTCATTGTTCTCTTTTAGCTTAAAAGGTCATTATTGGCTAACAAAAGGATATTAAAGAACATAAGAATCTTTGGATCTTAAATAGCAGAGAAATTTCAAAACAAGAATTTAGGATTTAATATCTAAGCAAAATTTCTCACCAGGTACTTTACTTAGGGTTATCTCTGACCAGTTTAGCTTATTTCTAATCATATGTTTCACAAATGATATCTCTTAGGCCACTTCTTGTTCATAATTACATTGTTTTGTTCTGTTTTTTAAACCCTTACCTTCCATCTTAGAATCAATACTGTGGATTTGTTCTGTGTCATGTGGAATTATAATAAGCCCTGGGAGACTACAACTCCCAGGACTCTCTCTGCTACAATTTCCCCTGACACCTCCCAAAGTGGTAAGGGCTCCACAATCAGGGTTAAGTGACATGGCCAGAGTTACAGAGCTAAGAAATGTCTGAGGCAAGATTTGAATCCAGGACCTCTTATCTCTAGATGGGGCTCTCAATTCACTGGGCCCCCTAGCTGTCCTGTCATAGTTCATTGTTAGTTTTATGCTGCAGCCTTCTTGTGCCCATGACAAGTCTCTCTATTGCCCTTACAACTTTGGTTCTTCAAATGGTGTGGTATTCTGAGAATTAAAATAGAAACATCAGAGAGAGAGAGTATTAAAAACATGGGTTTTTAGTCAAAATTAAGTGATGTGGATACATGCTGGTTCCGGGTTAAGATGGCGGCAGAGTAAAAAGCAGCTCTTAACCTCTCCTGACCAAAACATACAGGACTTCTCAAGGGGACATAAAAACAAGTCCAGACGAACGGAGGAACCCCACAACAGGGTGCAGCATGGAAGGTATGTGGAATCGGGACATTTCCATGCTATAAAGGGGTGAAACAGTTCTCACTAAATCGCGGGCTGAGCAACCACCCCCCCAACCCCCTCCACACACACCACCTATAGCGTCAAAGCCAGCTAAAAAGAAATAGAGCAAGTTTGGGGCACCCATCGAGTCATTGGCAGCTCCAGGGCCTGTTCCTGAGAGCAGCAAGATTTAGGTCCCCAAAAAGCTAAAGAATGAGCATGAACTCTGAGCGCAGACACGGAGTGCAGGCATAGGTGGAGGCGCGGGTAGAGGCAGACACAGCTGCAAGCTAAGGCTCTGAAACCCTGAGTGGGGAACCAGTGCAGACAAGTATACGACTGTGGAAGCAGCGCCCTGAGACTTGTAAAGAAACCTCTGGCAGAGGATCAAGCAAGAGGGTCCACCAGGGGGCTTGACCTTGGAAAAAACCAGACTTCAGACCTCAGGAGCCAAAAGACCGCAGACAGTCGCTGAGTGGGAGGATAAAGCTAAGAAGCTGCTGGGCTAATGATGGCTACCCAGACTCAGGAAGTTCAGAAGAGAAAGATTAACAACAAGAAAAAGACGTCTTTAACACTCGACAACTTTTACACAGAGAAAATCCAGACAACCGAGCAAACAGAGGAGGAGAACAAACAAGCATCCGGACCCTCCTCAAATAAGGAAAACTCCTCACAAGCTATGGAAGAGTTCAAAACTGAGATTTTGAGGAAGATGGAAGAGATCTGGCAAGAAAATAACAGTTTAAAAAGTAGAATCTTGCAATTGGAAAGTGAGGCTCAGAAATCAAATGAACTGATAAGCAAATTGAACACCAGAAATGACCAGATTGAAAAGGAAAACCAAAAGATCATAGCCGAAAACCAGTCCCTAAAGGCGAGAATTGAGCAATTAGAAGCTAATGATCTCTCAAGACAACAAGAACAAATAAAACAAAGTCAAAAGACTGAAAAAATAGAAGGAAACATGAAATATCTCAATGAGAAAGTGACAGACCAAGAAAACTGGTCTAGAAGAGACAATTTGAGAATCATTGGTCTTCCAGAAAAACCAGAAATTAATAGAAACCTGGACTCCATACTAAAAGAAATTATTCAGAAAAATTGCCCTGAAGTCCTACAACAAGAGGGCAATATAGACATTGAAAGGATCCATAGAACACCTGTGACATTCGATCCAGATAAGAAAACGCCCAGGAATATAATTGCCAAATTCAAGAGCTTCCAAGTAAAAGAAAAAAATCTTACAAGAAGCCAAAAAGAGACAATTCAAATATCAAGGAGAACCAATCAGGATCACACAGGATCTGGCACCCTCCACGCTAAAAGACCGCAAGGTTTGGAATACGATATTCAGAAAGGCAAGAGAGCTGGGCCTGCAACCACGGATCAACTACCCATGAAAATTGACTATATATTTCCAGGGGAAAGTATGGGCATTCAACAAAATTGAAGATTTCTAGGTATTTGCACAGAAAAGACCAGGGCTAAATGGAAAGTTTGATATCCAACCACAAAAATTGAGAGAGACATGAAAAGGTAAATAAGAAACAGAGGGGAAAGAAAGAAAACTCATAATTTTTAAATTTGCCTTTTTAAGGGCCTCAGTAAGATCTAATTATCTGTATTCCTATGTAGAGAAATGCTATGTATAATTCTCTGTAGTGAACTCTATTTACTATTATAGTATTCACTATTATACTAATCAGAAGAATAATTCACAGGGAGAGGGTGGAACACTAAGTAATCTAAGATGACATGGGAGATGGGAAAGAGGGGGTGAATAGTAGGGGACACCAAGAGAAACTTGAGTGAATAAGAAAAATAGGATATTCTATTACACACAAAGAGGGCATGGGAAGGAGAGGGGACAAATACTATTATAAGAAGGAGAGGAAGAGAGCATTAAGAGGTAATAATCAAACCTTACTCTCAGTGTAATCAACCCAGAGAGGGAAGAGTAGCTATACTATTCATTGGGACATAAAACTCTTATCTAACCCTTCTGAGAAAGTCAGAAGGGATAAACCAAGGGGAGCAGGGGAGTGGGCAGGTCAAAAAAAAAGGGAGGGGAGAAGAAGGGGGAGGGAATTCATAAGGCCTTTAAAAACAAAAAGGGGGAGGAAAATAAGGGAGGGGGTAGAAAGGGAAGTTAATCAAGGGAGGGGATAAGGAATAGTGGCCTAATAGCAAACCACTGGTTTAAAAGGAAATAATATAAGAAAAAAGGGGGTAGGAATAGGGGAGGATACGAAAATGTCAGCAAATGCACAACTGATGATTATAACTCTGAATGTGAATGGGATGAACTCGCCCATAAAACGGAAGCAAATAGCAGAGTGGATTAGAAACCAAAATCCTACCATATGTTGTCTACAAGAGACACATAGAACAAAATCTTTTGGGCGTCAAATGAGAAAAAGAAGGCAGGAGTGACTATTATGATTTCTGACAAAGCCAAAGTAAAAATAGATATGATTAAAAAAGACAGGGAAGGTCATTACATCCTGATTAAAGGCAGTATAAACAATGAGGAAATAACACTGCTCAATATATATGCACCAAGTGGCATAGCATCCAAATTCATAAAAGAGAAACTGGCAGAGCTCAAGAAGGAAATAGATAGTAAAACCATACTAGTGGGAGATCTAAATATTCCTCTTTCAGATCTATTTAAATCAAACCGAAAAATAAATAAGAAAGAGGTAAGAGAGGTGAATGAAGTCCTAGAAAAATTAGATTTAATTGATATGTGGAGAAAAATAAATAGGGACAAAAAGGAATACACCTTCTTTTCAGCTGCCCTGGTACATTCACAAAGATTGACCATGTTATAGGACATAGAATCATTGCAAACAAATGCAAAAGAGCAGAAATAATAAAATTGCATTAGATCATAATGCAATAAAAATAATAATTAGTAAGGGCACCTGGACAGGAAAATCAAAAACTAATTGGAAATTAAATAATATGATTCTCCAAAACCAATTTGTCAAAGAAGAAATCATAGAAACAATCAACAATTTCATTGAAGAGAATGACAATGATGAGACATCCTACCAAAATCTATGGGATGCAGCCAAGGCAGTACTCAGGGGGAAATTTATATCCTTGAGTGCATATATTAACAAATTAAGGAGGGCAGAGATTAATGAATTGGGCATGCAACTCAAAAAATTAGAAAGTGAGCAAATTAAAAATCCCCAGATGAAAACTAAATTAGAAATGCTAAAAATTAAGGGAGAAATTAATAAAATTAAAAGTAAAAGAACTATTGAATTAATAA
>NW_025367984.1:0-8962 GCF_016433145.1 Gracilinanus agilis | reverse complement strand
TCTAGATCTGAAAGAGGAATATTTAGATCTCCCACTATTATGGTTTTACTATCTATTTCCTTCTTGAGCTCTGCCAGTTTCTCCTTTATGAATTTGGATGCTATACCACTTGGTGCATATATATTGAGCAGTGTTATTTCCTCATTGTTTATACTGCCTTTAATCAGGATGTAATGACCTTCCCTGTCTTTTTTAATCATATCTATTTTTACTTTGGCTTTGTCAGAGATCATGATAGCCACTCCTGCCTTCTTTTTCTCATTTGATGCCCAAAAGATTTTGCTCATACCCTTAACCTTGAACTTGTGTGTGTCTACCTGCCTCATATGTGTTTCTTGTAGACAACCTATGGTAGGATTTTGGTTTCTGAACCACTCTGCTATTTGCTTCCGTTTTATGAGTGAGTTCATCCCGTTCACATTCAGAGTTACAATTGTTAGTTGTGTATTCACTGACATTTTTTGTATCCTCCCCTAGACCCACTCCTTCTTATTGCACTATTTTCTTTTACACCAGTGGTTTGCTTTCAGCCAGTATCCCTTATCCCCTCCCTTGATTGACTTCCCTTTCTGTCCCCTCCCTTGTTGTTCCCTTCTTTTTGTTTTTTTAAAGACCAATTGAATTCCCTCCCCCTTCTTCTTCCCTCCCTTTTTGGCCTCCCCACTCCCCTGCACCCTTTGGTTTATCCCTTCTGACTTTCTCAGTAGGGTTAGATGGAGTTTTTTATCCAGATGGATAATAAAGCTACTCTTCCTTCTCCGGGTTGATTATACTGAGAGTAAGGTTTGATTATTACCTCTTAATGCTCTCTTCCTCTCCTTCTTATGGTAGTATTTATCCCCTCCTCTTCCCATGCCCTCTTTGTGTGTAATAGAATATCTTATTTTTCTTATTTACTCGGATTTTTCTTGGTGTCCCCTACTATTCCTCCCCTCTTTCCCATCCCCCATGTCATCTTAGACCATTTAGTATCCTGTCCTCTCCCTAAGAATTATTCTTCTGGTTGCTATAATAGTGAATATTATAATAGTGTATAGAGTTCACTACAGAGAATTATACATAGCATTTCTCCACCTAGTAATATAGATAATTAGATCTTATTTATGCCCTTAAAGAGTCAAGCTTAAAAGACTATGAGTTTTCTTTCTTTTCCCTCTGTTTCTTATTTACCTTTTCATCTTTCTCTTGATATCTGTGGTTGAGTGTCAAACTTTCCAATTAGTCCCGGTCTCTTTTGTGCAAAAACTTGGAATTCTTCAATTTTGTTGAATGCCCATACTTTCCCCTGAAAGTATATGGTTAGTTTCGCTGGGTAGTTGATTCGTGGCTGAAGGCCCAGCTCTCTTGCCTTTCTGAATATTGTATTCCAAGCCTTGGGGTCTTTTAGTGTTAAGGCTGCCATATCCTGTGTGATCCTTATTGGTGCTCCTTGATATTTGAATTGTCTCTTTCTGGCTTCTTGTAAGATTTTTTCTTTGACTCGAAAGCTCTTCAATTTCGCTATTATATTTCTGGGTGTTGACTTTTCTAGGTCCAGTTTAGAGGGTGTTCTATGGATCCTTTCAATGTCTATATTGCCCTCTTGTTGTAGAACTTCAGGGTAATTTTGCTGAATAATTTCTTTGAGTATGGAGTCCATGTTTTTATTAATTTCTGCCTTTTCTGGAATACCAATGATTCTCAAGTTATCTCTTCTAGACCGGTTTTCTTGGTCTGTCACTCTCTCATTGAGATATTTCATGTTTCCTTCTATTTTATCAGTCTTTTGACTTTGTTTTATTTGTTCTTGTTGTCTTGAGAGATCATTGGTTTCTAAATGTTCGATTCTAGCCTTTAAGGACTGGTTTTCGGCTCTAATGTTTTGGTTTTCCTTTTCAATCTGGTCATTTTTGGTCTTCAGTTGTCTTGTCTCACTTTCCAATTGCGAAATTCTGCCTTTTAAACTGTTATTTTCTTGCCAGATTTCTTCCATCTTCCTTAGCATTTCATTTTTAAACTCTTCCATAGCTTGTGACCAGCTTTCATTTTTTTGGGGAGGTTTGGATTTTTGTTTTCCCTCCTCTGTTGTCTGGATTTTCTCTGTGTAGAAGTTGTCCAGTGTTCCAGAATTTCTCTTGATGGTCTTTTTCTTCTGGACTTCCTTATTGCTGGCCATTGTTAGCCCCGCCCCTTTTCCGCTTTGTCTTTGCACTCCGGGTCTGCCTGGGCCTTGCAAGCTTGGGGGGGGGGGCTCCGGTCTCCTTGTCCTCGGGGTCAGGCCTCCTGGTAGTTCCCAGTCTGCCCCTCTGCCCGAGGCTCCTTCAGCAGTCTTTGGGGCTGCTTCCACAGAGGCGCTCAGGTCTGCACTGGGTCCTCACTGGAGGTCCAAGCCTGGGCTGGAGATCGTTATCCAAGCCTAGGGCACTGCCTTTGCCTGCGCTGATGCTCTTAGGGCCCTGCTTTCACCCCCACAGAAGGTAGTGAAAGTCCGTGGGCTGGAGATCTTTATTCGCCCCTGAGGTGATGCCTTCAGTGCTTGGGAAAGGCCGTGTTTTAGAGGCCTTTGTCCCGGCCTGAGGCGGTGCCTTCACCCAAGTGGGCACTCAGGGAGAGTCCCAGCCACCTGGGGTCCCTCGTCTTGCAGCGCACAGGTATGGGCTCAGGGGCTGCCAGTGATTTTCTGGTTGCCCCAGTCCTGGGTATTTGGTGGTCATTGCTGTGTTAGTTTTTTCTTCCTTTCCCAGCCAGAAGTCTGAGTGAGGAGGGCAGGCAGCTCTCTGTGTACTGAGCTACACAATGTTTTTTCTCCTGAGGATATTTTTCTAGCATCTGCTGTGGATAGCATTTCTCTGCCTTATCTCTGCGCCCAAGCTCCTTGTGCCTCAGTTTCAGGTCCCAAGTCTCACTGCCCTATGGGGTAAGTCTGTGGTGCCCTCAGCTAGCCCTGGAGAATTTCGAGATTATCCCATCACTTGCTCTGTCTCTGGTGTGGTAGGTGGAATGGGAGAGGGGTGATCAGCTTGCACTTTGATATATTTAATTTTACCCCCTTATAGCATGGAAATGCCCAAACCCTGCCTACCTTCAAGGCTTCACCCTAGAGTAGAGCCACTTCACTTCTCTGATTTTTATTTTTGTCCTTTTGAGGCACTTCATATTGGTCAGTTGTGAAAAGAAGACCCTTGCTTCTACTCTGCGGCCATCTGAGCCTGGAACTACACTAATATCTCACTTGACATTTGTAAGTACTGCCTATCCTTTGACTCAGCTGATGTGTGGATTCAAGCTGGAGGGCTTTGATTTTTATTTTTTTGATAAACATAAGGGCTGTACATTTACTAAGTATAACTATATTTTGGTATCACATGAAAAAATATTTTTTGAAATGGAGAAGCTATTTTCATTAGAGGCAGATGTGTTTTTATTGAAGACTTCATCTACTTTGGTCATTGCCAAGATACAACCTTTCATTGCCATCATCAAGTTCTTACTCTTATGCATATCTGCCCCCAACAATCGACCATTTGAATACCAGGTTCCAATAGTTGAGCTTTTGCTTTTTCTTGCTAGGAACTGACTTTTATCCTGATTTTGTCCTGTCAACAATCTCACTTCCTCTATCCCAAAATAAAACATTGGATTACATATCTGTGAATAAGAGCTTGAAAAGGGAACTTTTGTTAGATATTTTCTAGAATCAGAAACTTGATGTCCTTTCTAGGCTATGAATTCATTCTTATGTCATACAGCCTCCTCTCTGCTTTGCTTTTCTAGTTCCTATTTATGTGCTAGCTATCTGAAATCAAGCATTACCATACTTGTGTGTATTTGTATCTCAAACACTTGTATGCCTTGCACAGCATATGCATTGTGTGTAGGTACTGAAATAATTTTTTTTCATATATGTTGTCAGTTATTTGGGGAACATGCTTTTTCTTTTTTTTTTAATTTTTAGAAAAATTTTCCATTGTTATATAATTCATGTTTTTACTTTACCCTTCACCCCCTCAATCCTCCCATCCCCCATAGTTAACTCGCATTTCCACTGGTTTTAATATGTGTGATCAGTCAAGACTTATTTACATATTATGATAGTTGCATTGGTGTGGTCTTTCTGGGTCTACATCCCCAATCATGTCCTCATCAACCCAAGTGTTCAAGCAGTTGTTTTTCTTCCATGTTTCCACTCCTGTAGTTCTTCCTCTGAATGTGGGTAGTGTTCTTTTCCATAAATCCCTCAGAATTGTCTTGGGTCATAGCATTGCTGCTAGTACAGAAGTCCATTACACTTGATTTTACCACAGTGTATCAGTCTCTGTGTACAATGTTCTTCTGGCTTTGCTCCTTTCACTCTGCATCAATTCCTTTCCAGTTCACATGAAATTCCTCCAGTTTATTATTCCTTTGAGCACAATAGTATTCCCTCACCAACATATACCACAATTTGTTCAGCCATTCCCCAATTGAAGGGCATACCATTGCTTTCCAGTTTTTTGCCACCACAAAGAGCACAGCTATAAATATTTTTATGCAAGTCTGTTTATCTATGATCTCTTTGGGGTACAAACCCAGCAATGGTACGGCTGGATCAAAGGGCAGGCATTCTTTTATCACTCATTTATTGGTCATGATTCCAAATTGCCATCCAGAATGGTTGGATCAGTTCACAACTCCACCAGCAGTGCGTTAATGTCCCAATTTGGACACATGCCCTCCAACATTCATTACTCTCCCCTGCTATCATTTTAGCCAATCTTCTTGGTGTGAGGTAGCACCTCAGAGTTGTTTTGATTTGCATTTCTCTAGTTATTAGAGATTTAGAACACTTTCTCATGTGCTTATTGATACTTTTGATTTCTTTATCTGAAAATCGCCTATTCATGTCCCTTGCCCATTTATCAATTGGGGAATGGCTTGATTTTTTATGCAATTGATTTAGTTCCTTGTATATTTGAGTAATTAGACCTCTGTCAGAATTTTTTGTTATAAAGATTTCTTCCCAGTTTGTTGTTTCCCTTCTGATTTGGTTGCATTTTTTTGTTTGTATAAAACTTTTTAATTTAATATAATCAAAATTATTTATTTTACCTTTTGTTATTTTTTTCTAACTCTTGCTTGGTTTTAAAATCTTTCCTTTCCCAGAGATCTGACAAGTATACTATTCTGTGTTCACTTAGTTTACTTACAGTTTCCTTCTTTATATTCAAGTCATTTACCCATTCTGAATTTATCTTGGTGTAGGGTGTGAGATGTTGATCTAAACCTAATCTCTCCCATTTTGTTTTCCAATTTTCCCAGCAGTTTTGGTTAAATAGTGGATTTTTGTCCCAAAAGTTGGGCTCTTTGGATTTATCATATACTGTTTTGCTGACATCACTTACCTAAAGTCTATTCCACTGATCCTCCCTTCTGTCTATTAGCCAGTACCATATTGTTTTGATGACTGCTGCTTTATAGTATAACTTAATATCTGGTACTGCTAAGCCACCTTCCATCACCTTCTTTTTCATTATTTCCTTTGATATTCTTGATCTTTTGTTCTTACAAATAAAGTTTGTTATTGTTTTTTCTAATTCAATAAAGAAGTTTTTTGGTAGTTTGATAGGTATGGCACTGAATAAGTAAATTAATTTGGGTAGAATGGTCATTTTTATTATATTAGCTCATCCTACTCATGAGCAATCAATGTTTTTCCATTTGTTTAGATCTAGGTTTAACTTTTTCATTCATGATGGTTGTATGAAATTGAGCTTCTTAAAATTATGAATTACTTTGTTTTGGTGTAATCAGTTAGTGGATGTACACTCTCAAACTTACAAATTGCTTTTCTTTTCAGAATACTATTATTAGTATTGCCTAATTGTTTTCAAATGTATCTGAGACATTGATATTGTTTTGTCATCTATTTTATCATTAGGGAGAATTTTTGTAGTGTAAGTAAATATTTTTAATGTTCTCAGGTTATTTAATTTTTTTTTCAGATTTGATTAACTCCTTGATTTCATCTCTTAGGTCAAGTATTTTCAGTTTAGGGATAATATTATTTCTTATGATTGCCTTTCAATGGTATGCAATAAGAACACCATTGGTAAAAAGCAATTATAGTGTACACTCCATGAGGACAGAGACTATCTTTTGTCTTTATTCTATAGTGTTTACCACAGTGCCTGGTATATAGTAATTGTTTAATGAATGTGTATTGTTTCTGAAGCAGCATTTTAAAACACTTTCTATGGTGCTTATGACTTTAAAATTATATCTCATTTGCTCTTTGTGACAATCTTGAGAGGTAGGTGCTATTAACATCCACAGTTAAGAGGAAAAACTGATGCTTAAAATGGTTAACTGATTTGCCCAAGATCACCTTCCTAAAATGTGTTTGGGGATGAATTTGAACTCAGGTTTTTCTAATTCCATACCTCACATTCTTTCCAATATACCAAATAGGTGCCCGAGGAAATCAAGTACTAAATCCTTGTTGGACAAATTATCACTGGCCTCTGTCTCTTCACTGGGGCTGCTGAATGAAGCTAAAAGCATATGGCCCTGTTGTTATTTCCATCAAAGTTTTATCTGCTCTTTTCTGCCTTTAGGTCAAGAAGATGGGTAGTTATCGTGTTATGAGCTTCTAAAAAATTGGATAATGAGCTGAGAGATCCAGTCCAGAGGTAACTAAGACAATCCATCTGGCAGCCATGCAACATCTGGATGTGAACATGATGGGATGAATACTACATAGAAACTATAGTAAATTGTGATCTATTATCCCAATGATATAGGTGCCATAGGGAAAAATGTATTTATATATTGGAGTAAATGTTTATTCTTCTGTTTTTGCTACATTTCTAAGTAAATATCCTTTTATATTTTTTTAAAGAAGCAACTTTATCATAATGACTAGGGCACAATTGAAGTCTGTATTATTAACCAAAAGACCTACTATTATCATCCCTAAAGAGCCCAATCACCAGGGAATCAGGGTTCCTACCAAATCCTCTCAGATCTCAAAGAAACGCCACAGCAAACAAAGGTCCTGTTGTTTAATCACCCTGCCTAGAATTCCTTTACTTCATTATTCCCTCCCATCCACATCCCCTATGATATAGAAAATTGGTTAGGCTTCCAGAGAATTATTATTGTTCTACTACTATTATCATTCTTTACCTTTATATTCCATATTTATATAGGAATTTTAACATCTGAGTATTATAATTCAAGGACACTGTTCTCTGGAAGGTGACACAAATATTCTTGATGCATTTGTGATTACTTTTTCATCATTTATAATTTCTAGAAATCAATTTTCAACAATATAACAAGCATCTCCCAACAATCTGTCACAAAATCAGTTTTAATTAACCATGGCAGGCAAACTAAATTACTTTGGATTTTGCATTTTCCCCACTTTCTCCAGATTAGCCATTTCCTTTATTCCCCATGCTATTTTGATTTCATATTCAGTGCTAGACAGAAAAAATGGAAATATTAAAATGTCATTTTCCCTAGTATCTAAATCAACTCGGCTTCTAAATTGCCATGACTATTATACACATTCTTCATGGTTTATGAGGAAGAAGTTATTTTTTAACATGAACGATTCCAGGAGAAACTAACTACCTTTTTATACCAATCAAGATGATGAGGGGCCTTGAATTCATAACAGAAAGATCAATTGAGGAAAATGGGAATGTTTAACCTGGAGAAGAGAAGGTGGAAGGGATACATGGTAGATGTGTTCCAAGTATTTGAAAGTTTGTCATGTAGAAGAAGGTTTATATTTGTTTTGTTTGGACCCAGTGGAAAGAACCTGCAGCTCTGGTCTGGACCTGATTTAGTCTAGCCGCTGTAGCTTAATTTCAATTTTGGAACAAAATGAAACACTCATAGGTGATTCAGCAGTTAAGCAAAGGAAACTTAGTCATATCAGTAGAAGGTTATTTAACAGGGATAGACACTGAGAACTTTTTGAATTGATTCTGCTGAGTGAATTTCCTATTCTGGTTCACCCACCTCTCCAGCCTTTTGTGTCTGCTTTGTACTCAGGCAATGAGGATGTTAAATTAAGTCGACCATATGAGCCTTTAATCCTCTGAGCCAATCAAATCTTGAGAAATATCTCAATATCTATTAATGAAAAACTAGTCTAACCTGTGTAGGAAAGAAGTTTTAGGATATTACTTACTCCAGAGATTGTAATTTGCAAAGAGGTGACTTTTAGGATTACATCCGGGGAAAACAAATCAAAATAGAATAAAATACAGCCAATTCCTAACAGTTAGAGCTATCCAAAAGGGGAAAGAATAACCATCAAATGTGGTAGGTTCTTCCGCTTTGAAGAGGATAATTGTCCACTTATTGAGGTTTTTCTTTTTATAGTGTAGATTCCTTTTGTGTGGCTGGTTAGACTACTTGGCCACAGAGTTACCTTCTCATTCTCAAATTCTATATCTCTGTAACAGTGTTATTCTATGAAGATGTTATTCTGTTTAGTGCATGGCTTCTTTTTCATTAACTTGTAGTCTATACTAAATGCCTCACCTCCTAATTCTTAATGTAATGTCATTTTAATCTCTACCATTCTACTGGAACTTCCCTTTCAAAAGTTACTTCCCAGATAAAAAAAAAAATTCTTTTTTCCTATTCCTTGTTCTTTTTGGCTTCTCTGCAGTATGGGCAGAGAAGAAAAGGGAAAACAACCCAAGTATTTAGAATTGCTTGTTGAAAGGGGAGTGCCTATCACCAAGGTGGGAAGTTTGTATTCATTCTAAAGTCAAATGGGAACATTAGAAGGTTTTTGAAAAGAGAAGTGATATAGCCAGGGAGAAATTTGCAATGTTTTCAGTCCAGCATCTCAAATTTGCAAATAAGTAAAACCAGAGTCCAAGGTGGGAAGGGTGACTTGAGATTCAAAAGCAGGTATTTAGCCTGCATCTCATATAGATTATTTTGACATATATGTCAAATTGAGATTATATATATATAT